>NC_056709.1:5391553-5691553 GCF_018831695.1 Puntigrus tetrazona
CTAGAACTACAAAATATGACCATATTATCCCGGTTCTATCAACACTGCTCTGGCTCCCTATCAAACATCGATGAGATTTTAAAATCTTGTTAATTACTTATAAAGCCTGAATAGTTTAGCTCCTCAATACCTGAGTGAGCTCTTATCACATTATAATCTCTTATAAACTCTGACAGTTTGATCATTTTTATTCAAAATTTATTCAAATCTGTTAAAGGATTGTTAGGTTGCATTAGATCAGCCAGAACCAGGAACACTCCCTTTACATGTTCTTGTTACATTGTAAAAAGAATGGCATGCATGCTAATATTCAGTTTTTTTCTCATTCAGATGGTGGATCAGCACCAAGAGATTACCTTCATCAGAAACCAGAACACCTAGATGAATCCCGTGGACAGATCACCAGAACCAGAAGCACACACACACACACACACACACGCATTATAAGTCCTTTGCACAATCTGACGTGCTTAAAATTGAACTGGAAATGAAGTGCTGGGCATCTGTCCAGAGGAGAAATGGCCCCAACTGGGCTTCTTCTGAGGTCTTTTTTTCCCCTCTATTCTAATCAAGGATAACGTTTTTGTTCTTTGCTGCTGTTGCCCCTGGCTTGCTTAGTTGGGGATACTTAATTTGCAGCAACTATTGTCCCTACATTTCATGAAAAAATTAAGCGTTAATCTCATAATTATACATCACTATCACTTTATTCTTCTCTTTGATACTGTTCAGTGCTTTGATAAAATCTGTATTGTTAAAAGTGCTACATGAATAAAAAGTGATTGATTGACTGATTGATAATTAACCCCCTGGTAACCTAACTTTTTGACACATAAGAGAAATGCATCAAACTAATCTGTCATATTTGTTGTATACATTCATAACATCAGCAAAACATTCTGCTTTTGATAAATAAAGAAAATAAACATAATTCTCTGCCTTTTCGGATTCTGTGATGTTCAGTTTGAAAAGCGTCAATAAAATTAAATGTAAATTTGCGAAAAGCGTGACTCAAGGACATGATAGCTTGATATGTTTACTCTTAAATAAAGTTATATTCTGTGATAAGAAGTTATCAGTATGAAACCAACACAATGTCCAGTTTCTCTGTCTGAACTAATTATTTTTAATGTGACCATGCCCACAAGCTATTTTGGCTTTTGTTATTACAATTACGTGTAAACGCCCACAATCATCTAGTTAGTCTCAGCTACTGTTTATTTCTGGAAGAAGAGAGGAATAACTCAGGATTTACCAGAAAAAAGGCAGCTGAAAAGAACAGATGAATTTCCCTCAATTTGTGACACATAAGCTGACCCAGCCATGTAGCGATCTTCCTAACGAGTAAGTCATGTTTAGCATTATTACCTGTTATACTGGCATAAACTTTTACTGGTTTGATTTATACAAAAGCATAATTCCTGACTACAATGTTTAAAATTGAGTACAACAATTTGGAATGCGAATAGAGGTTCATTCTAATAAGTAATGTTTATTTTTTGCATTAATTTATATAACATGTTATAGTGGCATAAACTTATTACTGTTTGTTTTTAATATAATGGGTACATCACTGTATCTAAATTTCTATGTATCTATGTTTCAGTGCTCTATATGATATAAAACAATACATTATAGGCTAAAAGTAATATGAGTGCATGAGGAATTCTAAGAATATCTCTAAGAATATTTCATGGTCTAAGAATATATTTAGACCATGTTTATTATTGACATTCTATATTTTATAAACATATTTCTATAAATGTTTAAGGTTGTCAATAATTTGTTTCTTGGATATAAAATGTCCTTTTTACCTTAATAAAAATGCATGGGGTCTATAGCTACAATAGCATAATATATAAATATATAGGCTACATAATGCTGATATTGTTTTGTTGTGTTTTTTAATGATCAGATACCTGCTCCATAGATTAATCTGAATGACGATCACTCAAGTGTCTTCAAACGGTTTACCTCTAGGAGCGCTGTACCAACATTAGATATTCAACTACACTGATATTCTCTGGTAAAACAAACTCTCTGACTACTGATGATGGTTATTTTTTCTTGAATCCATGGAAAGAAACAGCAAACATTTGAATATCAAGTATGGTTTACATGTTTCACATGTTGAACAGTTTTCAGGAAGGACTCAAAGGCTGTTTACATCTCTGTGGTTAGTTCAGTCTGCTCAATAATGTGTCTTTGTATAATTAAAACGTACATACTGAAGGTTAGTGTTGTAAATAAAATACAAATAATTTGAAAAAAAAAACAAACAGTTTTCAATCTCCTCACAATTGTTCTTACCTGCCTCAAAGTCACAGTTACACTGATGGGACATTAGAGGAGGGGCCCTTTGAACCACTGAATATTAAGGGACATTGTCACTCCTTCTATACAGGCTTTCACAAAATTAAAAATTTTAATAAATTTTTTCTGTGAAGGAGTAAGAAGAATTATTTTCACATCATTTTAAATTAAAGCCTACAAGACTGATTTGTCAAAAGTCTTATGGAGAGCTATTCGGTATGAGTTTTATGGCCTTATCTCAGCTACATGTTTATGCAAATTCACTGGATAAAATAATGTAGTAATAAATATTAAAAACTATTTACTACTTACTGCACTCCTACTTTAAATTAAACCATTAAAATTGAGGAAATATATCTCACATATTGTGAAAATAGAAATACCTAGATTAATTGAGCAACATGATTAAAATAAAAAAAATTGTATATAGAAACATTTGGCAAATATGTACTGGGAGCAATTCCATAATTATAAGCCCTGACTCATAAAATGTAGTGCCAGGTTACTAAAAGTACAAACCTACTGTATGTCAGTTTGGATAAGAAATTGTTTGCTAAATGAGGCACAGTGTAGCATAATCACATAAATGACAACCGTACGAGCAATGTATCAGCCCTTCAGGGCTCCTGTGTTTTCTTCAGAGGAACTCAGAACCTGTCCACTGATGTTCCCCTCGATAAGCAAGATGTCAGGTTATCTGAAGATCATAACAGTGATGACAGATCTGGGGGAAGCCCTCTTACGTAATGCTGCCATAATCATGTGGACAAAGAAAGTGATTTGAAGAGCTCTGTCGCTGCTGTCCTCACATATAAAGATTGTGTAGAAGCTATGTTATTCCTCTGACTAAAAACTTTTCTTGGTGATCTAATTATGACTAGAGAAGCAGGAAAAAAACCCAAAAAGGGAGTAAATAATTCTACGAAAAGTCTCTGCTGGCCTCTTTGCATCTATACTAGAACAACTTACACAGAGATGAAAATGTGGACAGGATATTTTCTAAGTGATATAAATCATGATACACATGAATAAACACATAAAAAATGGGTATGGGGTATCAAGGCAAATTTTATAAAAAATATTATGTCTGATTTTATATTCATCATCACTGAAGAAAGTGCATGATTATAAAAAATAGTTTATGTTTTTCGGGAAAAAAAGTCCATAGAAAGCACATACAATCTAAGTAAAGTGTCTATTTTTAGAGTTTTAAATACATTTTCCAGATTAAAATGTCAAATTTAGTTGCATTCAGTGTGACAATATTCATGTAAAAATTCTAACAACATGCTTATTCTGACATATTAAAATATATAAAAATAAGAAAAATAAAAATAAAAAGTAAGAATATTAAATTTTACTGTGTTTAAAGTGAGTAAAATCTTACAACCTAGGGTACATGCAAATAAAAACAAATGTAAAATTACAACTAATTAATATTTATAATGAAAGTAATTAATTTTTTTAATGTGTCATAAATTGAGTTTAGTTTAAAAAAATGCCTGACAAGATTGTTACACTGAATTACAAAGAAATACAAAACCAAAATTAATTTAAACAGAAAACTTTTGAGGTAACAACAATTTAAAGCTGTATTACACTTTTTATTTTTAAATCCTTTTTCGTGTTTGACCTATATATACTGTGTATATTTATTATGTATATATAAATACTCACATGCATGTAAACATTAAAGATTTTTTTAAATATATAAACATGTTATTTTATATATTTAATATAAATTTAAAATAAGAATATGAATATATAAATGTGTATACGTGTATGTACTGTACACATTTTCAAAATACATACTGTGAGTGTATTTATAGTGTACACACAGTACACACAAACAGAATTATTCAAACAGAAACTTATGCAACAAATAAATGTCTTCAATTACACTTTTGATCAGCATCCTTGCTAAATAAAGTATTAATTTTTAAGCAGAATAATGAAAATGGTCATTTAACCATGTATATGGCAAAAGCCAAACAGGAACAAATGACATCTTCCATGACAATACACACAATGAGAATTGAGTGCAACACAATCCCTATCCATTTATATTTCATGAAAAGTCTCTTCACAAAACAGAAGCAATGGCAGCTATAGCGGTTAACCTTGCAAGCTAAAAATAGCTGAGGAAAAAAGCACCCTTAACTACTGAAAACAATAAATTTTGTTGCTTGAACAATGTTTAGTAGAGAAAAAAGAGCCATTTAAATGAATTAATTTTAAAAAAAGACTACAAGGTAAAAAGCCGCACTCCAGTTCGACTATTTTGCTGGATCAGATAACACAGATTCATTCATTTCTCGGAGCAAAAACAAAGCACATGCGCTCATTAAAAACCAGACAGAGTGCATAATGATCAATAAGGCTACTAATAACAGTCGCAAACGCACCGTTTCTCACTAACATCAACACAGCAACTGTGCAATTAAATAAATATGCATAAATATGATCCATACACAAGACTGACTTTGAGTCAAGTCATCAGCCCTTTACACACACCACCATCTGGTGGCTGAAAAAACAAGTGCACAACAGCTTTACAAACACTATACTGAATTATAGTTTATGCTGATGAACAACAGGCTGTTCCAGTAAGCCATAAAAATCCCTGGCATTACAGAGCATGTCATGAATTGATTTACTTCATTTCTCAAAAGAACATGTCAATATTCAATAGTTGATTTTTATTATTCATCACTCTGATAAATGTGACCTACTCTGCTTCACAGACGTCACACTAACTCCACATGAAGTCCTGAAGTGATGGATGAGAGAAAGCTGATCTTGTCTGAGAGAGTCTGATGTCATGTATTCAGTCTAAACAGAGCTGGATCTCCACCTCGTGTTCAAATCTGGTAATTACAACCATGCAATGCAGTCACATTAAGACATTTCATTTGAGAATGATTTCAGAAGGTCATTATGTAGATTCATAATGGATGGGAGAATGGCTGGGAAACTGTAAAGCTCTGACTACAAGACTGTATCTGTGGCCATCAAAAGGCCATCAAAAGGCAACTATAAATGGTTAAACAGATGTAACAAAGAAAAGACACAATTATAACCCAACATGGAAAATTTCAAATATTAAAATAGCTGCTATTCTATTAGTTCAATTAATGTATGAAATCGGTCTATAAAAAAATTTGGTTTAACTTTAAAAAAAAAAAAAAAATAGTGAGAGGAATTTTGATTTAATTTCACACATTTTAAACATACTTTGAATATCAGGTAAGTAAACTGTAGTTTGCAGCACAACAGCTGATAGTTTGGTGATTTTTAAACAGGTGTAAGGAAATCGCTTTTGTGGGTCAAACTTAATTCTGCTGAGTGCTGCCCTGACGGATCAATGTCAAGGAGAGGAGAGTGTTCTCTAACTATCACCTTAAACAGTCAGGTTATACACATTCAACTCCAACACAACAACAAAAGACAGATCTGCATCAGTCTTTAATGTGCAGGACACGCATCTGTGCATAAAAGATGTATGAAATATGAATGGCAATATTGTACAAACTTGTCTTATCCTACATATCCTATTTGTTCAGAAATAAGAAAATGTAAGCAATTTAGGTGTCCGACAATGCCACAACAGAATCAATCAACTATCACAGCCAATCAAATGCATGTGTTGGGTGGGAAGGCTATCTCGTGAAACTCGAAAAATGACTAAAAATGGAAATTTTGCATGTCGTCATCATGGCTAGTTAAACTCACGACACTGTGTTAGGCAAAACTGTGTTAACTCAAAAAGTCCATTCAAACTAATAAAGTACCATTAAAGTAAAGAAAATAACTTTTAGGCTTTTCGCTATCATCCTAACATTAATATGAATTTTTACTTTTTTCCTTTCTCTGTAAATACATGCTTAACAGATGCATTTGACTGACAATCTTGCTTCTTTTTGCAATGTCTTGCACATGAAATAGCATTCTAAAAAGGTTTGTCTTGCTACTACCATTGCGATATTGTGCAATGAGTATTTAAGACATACTGCTGCTGCACAAACAGTATATAAAATAACCCGTAGCAGATCTATACAGGAGAAGCTAGGGAAAGTGAAGGTTTTTCAAGTGCAGGAATCTCAAGTGTGTATCATCAGTTACGTTAACAATCCGTAAGACTACGCCATTTTTTGACTTAACTATATATTTATATTTTCTGTGGAAGGTTTAGGTCCAGAAATTTGTTTGTGATTCACTGGCATATCATCAACATGTCTATCTGTAACATTAGCTAATACATATAAATAATATATGTTTATTTTTGTCCATTTGCAAAATGTTAATTGAGTGAACAATATAAATTTTTTTTATCAAATCAATATTTGGTATTACTACCTTTTGCCTTCAAACCAGAATCAATTCTTATAGGTACACTTCAGTCAGGGATTTTGTAGGTTTATAGTCAGGTGTATGATCAACCAATTATACCAAACAAGTGCTAATGATCATCAATGTCACACGAAGGTTGAAACCCAGTCTGTGTAGGAGGCTTAAAACTGGGTAAGGAACAGGCAAAATCTGCTACCAAGGTGAGGTTGTGAAAGACAGTTTAATGTCATAGCAAGAATGAGCACAGCAACAAGACACAAGGTAGTTATACTGCATCATCAAGGTTTCTCCCATACAAAGATTTCAAAGCAGACTAGGGTCAAGATTTGCTGTTCAAGCTCTTTTAAAGGAGCACAAAGAAACAGGCATTGTTGAGGATTGTAGATGCAGTGGTCGGCCAAGGAAACTTGAAAAAATGAAAAACACATCAAGCTTATTAGCCTTCGAAATCGGAAGATGTCCAGCAGTGTTATCAGTTCAGAGCTGGCAGAAACCAGTGGGTCTACATCTATCTATGGAGAAGTCTGGCCAGAAGTGGTATTCATGGAAGAGTTGCAGCCAAAAAGCCATACCTCCGACATTTGGAACAAGGCCAAGCGACTCAAGTAAAACATAGAAAGTGGGGTGCAGAAAAATGTCAGTAGGTGCTCTGGACTAATGAGTCAAAATTTGAAATATTTGGCTGTAGCAGAAGGCAGTTTGGTCGTTGAAGGGCAACAGTAAAGCATGGTGGAGGTTCCTTGAAGATTTGGGGCTGCATTTCTGCAAATGGAGTTGGAGATTTGGTCAGGATTAATGATGTTCTCATTGCTGAGAAATAAGGGTGGATACCTATCCATCATGCAATACCATCAGGGAGGCATATGATTGGCCCCAAATTTATTCTGCAGCAGGACAACGACCCCAGAGATACAGCCAAAGTCATTAAGAACTATCTTCAGCATAAACTGTGTGCAAGTGTACCTAAAAGAATTGCTGCTGAATATATTTATATATTTTTTTATAATATAATTTTTTTTCTTCAAAACCTCATAAAGTAAATTAAAAAAAATCTATTGAAAAAACAAACGTGACTGAAAAAGAAAAAAAAAAACATAGCAAAATTACATTTAAATTAAACTAGAAAACATGATAAATTACCCAGGTTTATTTTCGGATGCACAAACATTACATCTGTATCTATGAAATTCAGTCTTTTTGGTAAGTACAATAAATAAAGCAGATTTGGGACAAATGTTTACACGCTACTGTCAATCGTAAGTGTGCCGCAATCAAAGCCCAATCTTGTGCACACTGATAAGAGATCTGCCCATGTTAACCTAGTAAGTACTATTGTTACACAAGTACCATATTGTCTGGCTTAAGGAGACACGCAGTAAGGCATGAGCGGCATTCTCTTTCGCAGCTTCAGTGTCTATCTATTCCTCTATCCTTGAATAAGTGATGAGTATGAACGGAAATGCATGTTTCTGCCTGACCCGGATACAGCTTGCAAGGAAGAATAAGGGATGATGTAAGATAGTTAGTGACAAAAGGTCATAAAAAAGATAATTCAAATCTTGGGTTTAATGGGAAGATTCATAGAACATTAATAGTTAATAAACTAAACCTGTCACTGATACAGCTACTGAATCTCGGCCAGAAAAATGCCAGCCTTGGAGGTGTAATAAAGATAATTGTGATCTTTATCAATGGTAGGTACTAATTTTCATCACGAGTAGGTGCTCTATGATCCATTGTTACGATATGACGGGACAACCACCATATGCCTTGTAATGCGAGCCCCTGTTCTCAGAACTGACACCAGATCAGTTGTTAATGCTCGACTGAGCGAGCGTTACAGTAAAGCACAATAGATGCGCTGACCGACTGCTGTCCCTGATACACAACACCAGACCGCTAAACACCAGCACATGACAACATCATCCACTGTGCAACAACAATACAACATGTCATGCCAAAACAACTTTTTCCACTTTAAACAGGTCTGTTTTTGCATGATGCACGCAACATTGATCGTCAATAGTTCTGCATGAAAAACTCAACGTTTTTTCTGCAACAGGGAGCTGACACAGATCCATATAAATTTCCTAACCCTGAGCAAGGAAGCTGAGAATCTATCAGTCCTGTAATACGGGAGACGGTCTTGCCACATGCTGAGATGCTGTTCTCTCTGGGCACTTCTTCCTCCACCTCACCTCAGAGATTGATATGCCCTTCCCTCATTGTTGGGCAAATATGCCAGCGACCTAGTTGATGAAAATAAACCCTGAGCTGCTTGCATGGAGACAAGCAAACGGACCGCAGTCACTGAAGCCACAGTGCTGCAGAGTTCTGCTTTGGATTTGTTTTGAAAGTTACAGTTCAGTCGCTGAAGTTGATCTGTACATAATCTGCATGTAATCTATATGAAATTCAAGACAAAAATGCTAGAAACAATAAATCCAAAACAGTTAGCCATTACAAAGAAGATCCAATCCTTTTCCAAATTTCAAATGTACCTGTGACTAAATATACAAAGTCGCTTGGCAACCATTAACAACCTACAATTGTTTACACTGGACACAAGCAGCAAAACAAAATCACTACCATCTGCAACGGTTTCAAAAATGAATGCCGAGAATTGATGCTTTTCGGTTGTTGTTGTTCCCAACTTAACTTGTTGCTTTGACTTCCTGGTAAAGCCAAGCTATATTTAAAGCACTTTATGACCCCAAAATGCAGGCCAATATGCACAACATTCTAAAATGTAAAAGTCCAGTGCACGCAACCACCTGGCTTCTATCTTACCTGTACTTCATGCCTGTCTGGTACGCTACACACTCCTCCAGCGCCAGGCCATTCATCTTAAGGAAGTCTTCCATGTTCTTGATCTGGGCAGCGATCCTCTGCTCCCTGAGCCGCTGGAGTTCGGCTTGGTCCGTGTGCCTGGTGGTCTGGTTCAGACCTTGGTCCGAGTGATAACGGCTAATGCCGCTCCGTATGCTCTCGCTGTAGGTCATGGACAACATCTTGCCTCCACTGCTGCTACTACTGCTTTTCCGCACACTCGCCCCCGCCGATTTGGGGATCTGCAGATTTTCGGAGGGGAGAGTGGATTTCCGGCGACCCACGGTCCCCCCCGCGTACCCTCCCGCAAACATGATTGCGCCCCGTCCCCCACCACCCCACTCTCACAAGCTTTCAAGGACGCTCTTGCACCTGTCTGATTCTGCCACCAGTCATACACACTCACACACGCACCAAGCACAAGCAGGCTTGGGAAACTGGGACCAAGACTGAGCCGAGAGCTGGGTTGAGGCATCGCCTTAAATAGCACAGGTGAGGAGGGAACAAAACAGGTCCATGCTATCAGTGGCAGAGAACTCTGGCCATGCGTCTTGTAATCAGAGATGGTCCCGCCCCTTTCCTGACAGATACAGTGGCACAGGAGCAAGAGTCAGGTGGGTTCAGGCAGGTGCTACGAGCCTCAGGTTAGAAGGAACACCAGAGGGCATACAAAACACACACACACCAGGCTCATGCATGGAACCCATCCGGCTAGACATGCATTGCAGGTCATCTGGGAGAGAAGTGACACCGTTCACGTGTGTCCAGGGAAAAGTACTTTATTAAAAACTGCAAATGGCCATTTACAGCACTAATTATTTTGTTATGGACCCTTTTCACAAACTGTATTGCCTTTCAACAGTTAAAGGGTTAATCAAGCCTAAAATGAAAATTGTGTCCTTAATCATTTACACAAAACCATAAAAGCTTTGTTCACCTTATATATTGGATGAAAACCAGGAGGTTTTTGACTGTCCCATTGACTGCAAAGTAAATGAGACTGTCATGGTCTAGAAAAGTATGAGGGACATCATCAGAATAGTCCACCTGCCATCAGTAGTTCAACCATAACAATACGATGCTACGAGAATACTTGAGGACAGCAACCAATTCAGAAAAGCCATTTATGAAAACTGTGTGGTACGTCCAATCCATTAAAATATCCTTTTTAGCCACCACCATAGAGACAACTGCTGAGAATGTGTTAATGTTAATGTATGGTCAGAACATCCAAACAAATCAAATTCAAGATCTGGACTGATATGCTATCCAAAAGCTTCCAAGTACAACTGATAAATATTCTTCCAAGGGCAAAACCAAAAAGTATGAGCATGTGTCCCATCAGTGCTCCTGCATCTATCATATAATGGGGAAAGTGAAGGGTAAATTTTATTAGTTTTGGTGTAATATAACCTCTGCAGCACTTTAAACTGTATAAGTTGTAACCTTGCATCAGTAGAGCAGCTGTGGAAGAGAATACTTTTTGTATGGAAAAACAAAAATAATGGTTTTATTCAACCATTTGTTCAACATAGTGCCATTTTGGAGATCATCAGCTGGATACAACTTATAGTTCAAATCAAAACGCACACAGATGTAAACAGCGCATCTTTGTGTCACAACTTGAGTACTGGACTATTCTGACAATGTCTTTTATACTTTTCTGGACCTTGACAATACTCATTACTTGGCAGTCAATAGGAAAGCCACAAGCCTCCAGGTGTTCATCCAAAATATCTTAAATTGTGTTTAGAAGATGAATAAAGCTTTTACAGGTTTTAATTATCTTACGGTAATTAATTATCTTGTAAATCTAATGTGTTATATTAGCTATACATGCCATTTTTAGAAAATAGTTCAACAAAGTAGTTGAGTGAGGCAAATATGACATCTTTGTCTCTTTTTGCCATCATCAATATCTATTTATTTATGCATTTATTTTTTCCTTCTTTGTAGTGGTTTTCTTTTGCTATTGGAGCAACAGTGAATATAGATAGTCTATTTGTTGTTATTTCTTTTCATCCTTTTAGAAGTTTGCCCGACTATGACTTCCGCTTCGGAGAAACCCAAACATGTGAAAAGTATCCATTCTGACAGGGATACATGTGAAAAGTATCCATGATTAGATCATTTATTCAAAGCAAACAGTTATAATAAAGCAACATTTAGCTTGTAGTGCCGTTCCAATTAACATCGGCACATTTACACTGACAGCGATTTGAGGAATTATGCGCAAAACACAAAGTTATGAACCATTAAGAAGTTTATATGCAGCAGTATGCAGCAACTACTATTAGGAATAAAGACACTCATTAACCTATCTTCCGATAGGGTTATTACTGTTAATTAAAACTATTAAAAATAGTTTTATTTTAATATACTTGAAATAATATAAAATATGAAAAACTTTAATTAAAAAATGAAAAAAGCTGAAGTACTAAAATTATTAAAATAAAAATGAAAACCAAATAGAAATACACTAAAATTAAAACAACTGAAAACCTTTAAAAAGCTAATTAAAAATAAGTACTTTAATAATCAAAAGTACAGGCACTTGCTATCAGTATAAATACAACCCAAGGTGACATAGGAGAAAGAACTAAATGTATGAAAATCTAAAACAATATAAACTAAGTATTCTTAATAAAAAGTATTGTTGGTTTAATAAAAAAGTATGCATTACAGTCCAAATGTACACATTTGCACATTTAATTAAAGTATATATCATTCAGACTAAGCTTGCCTCTTTGCAAAACTGTCTGCATAGTTAACTTGTGCAGGAGGTTCTTTATCATAAGCCTGTATTGATCCTGTAAATCTTGACTGAATGATGTACTGCAAAAATTACTCAGCTACTGCTGAGTACCGATCCTCCATACGCTTGCACTGAAGAGCTTCACTCAAATGGGCAACAAAAAAAAAGCCCAAAAAGCAAACAAACAAAAATTCTACTGAACTAAAATGACAACTTGTGGTAATACAATAATAGGTGCAAGCATGCGTAATGAAAAAGGGTAAGGGATGTACACCCATGCAGAATAACACCCTAAAACAAACTAACTGAAACACACAGGTGGCCAGTCGCACCAAAGACAAAATCAGTGCAATAACTCACCCGGGGTCTTGGAGGTCGGCTCATGAACAAGAATTATGAATGTCAATCTGTCCTTATAAACTCAGCATCCGTCAGCAATCCAGTGATCCACCCAAACTGGGAGTGTCTTGCATTCCGGCATCTAAACCAATTAGTGAAGAAGAGAGCATCGCCCTCATCCTATCACCCCTCCTTCAACTCCAGCCACCCCCACCGGCTCGACTCCATGAAGGAAATCCATTTATGTCATTCGAGGGGGAGCAATTTGTTTCTGCTAACCGCAGCAAATAATATCTGGTCTAAATTATTCACAGAAGCTTTTGCACTAAAAGCTTTTGATTGTTGTTTCACATGAGATAATAGATAAAGGCATTTTAGTGCACTAATAAGGCCTATGCAAGCATGTGGATTTTCAGAAAGACAGCTATAAAAAAAATTTACAATAAATGTCAAGTAAATTACATATTACAGAAAAATAACTCACCTATTATATAAAATGAAAACACCAATGTCCAAATGCCTCTCCGGTGACACTTAGTGATAAAACTGTGGTCAGAAATAATGTAAAGATGCCAAATCTCTTGCACATAAACAGACATCTCTAAAAACACATGCACTTTCAAAAAGCAATTATCACTGTTCACACATGACAGCTTTTAGACACACATGAACCGATCATTGCCCATCCATATTTAATGTACTAATTGAAGACATAGCAAAAAGAAGTTCAACAACCAATGTTAAAAAATTAATACTTAAAATCAATGAATCCACTTTACCGGAAAACACCATATTGCATACTCATAAAGAGCTAGATTATATATTGACTCATTAAATAAATGCATCTTGCTCATCATTTGCCAGTGTGCACAGTTTACTACAACTACTGTAGTCTAGTAGGAGTTGTAGCTTGTAGTAGAAACCATTTAGTTTGACCAAGTTACACACAGTGTTTAGAGTAAAAAGAAAAGACCACATTTATATATATATATATATATATATATATATATATATATATATATATTTTTTTTTTTTTCTGATACACTTTACAGAAAGGTTATGTTCATTTAATTAACATTTATCATTAGTGCTGTCAATCAATTAATCATGATTACTTTCATCCAAAAAAAAATTTTAGATAATATCGGTGTAACATACAAACAGTAACTGAAGCGAAGGGAACTATGGTTACTTCACGGAAATAATTTTCCTTTTATGATCTTCAGTTAGATCTTGCAATGCATTTTAAACTATGTTGGGATACATTTTGACTTGACGTACAAACATAAGTAGAATAGGCTGATTAAATTAGTCTTTATTTTAATGTGATACAAAATATTTTGTCAGATATATATGATTTAAGATGGTAGTGTAAGCATGTTTAAGTATGTTTTGTTTGAAAACGTTTAATTGTAATTAAGACACAAAGAGACAATATTTAAATAAAATAATACAAATAATAAATAAATATGTATTTGCAACAACTGTTGGGAGCACTGAATGCTGCATGCATGCACAGTATTGTCAAGATAATGTATGATCGTTCACAGAACTCCTAAATCTTATGAGACAGAAATGCCCTACGCCCTTAAAGAACACACTTCAAGGGCTCTGCCCTTAGAAGGGAGTAGGGCATAGGGATGCTCACTTCTGCTTGGAATTCGGCCCCCATTAAATAAATTGAAAATGGGTGGAGTCACACAGACCAGAACAAAAAAGACATTCTGACACAGAACACACATTTTGAAGCTGAACAACTAGCTTTAGCATCGTTTTTAGAGAAACATGTTTCCTAAATATCTGCTAATAAGATATGTTAATGACATCTTTATGCATTTAATGTGGACAAAAAAAAATACACAAAACAAAATACAAAAAAAAAAAAAAGATTTGCCTTGGCGTTTTGTTTTATTTCATCCAGTTTGTTTTATTTCCAGCGTTCTACGATTTTACGTTTAGTTAACTATAATAACCCTGAATAGACATTCATGCAAAACATAACAATCAACAACACTTAAGTTTAGTATTTGTTGTTACAATTTGTATTAACAAATTATCAACTAATACTAAAAGTATATTTACTGATAATACTTAACCTACAAATTACTGGTAAATTGTTGCTCACTCTTCAGACATCTTATATGTAGAACTGAGCCTTATCGTGAAGTGTGTTACTGTTTTTTTCTTATTCAGATTTGTATTTTGTCTGCAGATAGTCACTGCATTATTCGAGTGTGTGCTGCAGTGAAGGGGTGTGTCATTTCTGAGCCAACTGCAGCAAGTTCAAGAGGAAAATCCCACAGAGCAAACGATGCAATCTCATTTCACAGAGAGGCTTTAGATACAGCATTATATCCATATTATGTGTTTTATGTCTAGTGCTTTACATATTCACATATTAAAATATCTTAAGAATAGCAAAACATAAATAACTAGTACAATTAAAACATACAAAGCAAAAACAACCCCAATACAGTACAGCAATGACTGTAATGAGATAATCTTGTTTCCCCCATCACTCTGTCTGTGTATGATCGATTCCTGTCAAGCGGATCTGGGTGATGCGACGTTAAAAGACTTGGAGCTTAAAAGGACAAAAATGTGCAAGGCTGTGAAATCAAAATTCAATAGAGTGCTCATTAGCCTCAAAGCTACAGAGTCAGGGGTTTTAAGAACCCATCAACACAACAACTCCTTTTTTCAACCCATAAAAACATGATCCCTCACTAAAACAGGAAGAAAAGTACACTGCAGATGAGGGTGAAAGGAATCCATTCAATCAGATCGCTAAAAGCAGCTGTTGCATAAAACAGTTGCTTTCAGGTGAGCTGGTGTCTTGGGATGCTGTAAATGTAACTCAAAAAAAAAAAAAAATCTATTCCAGTATACTGTGTTTGGACAGCTTGTTCAGATGTCAGTACAAAGACTTGACAATACATAAACCTCGTTCATCTGAAGAGTTTTGCATTAGTGTGCATATTAATGCAAATGTATCATCTCAAAAGCTACATATTACAGCTTAATAAATATATTAGTTTAGCTTATTAGTACACACACACACACACACACACACACACACACAGGTGGTATTATATGCATACCATGGTAAATATCTGACCAAGTGTGAAAATTAAATGAAATACGATTCTTCATATGAGATTGCTGATCATTCACTGTGTCTCTGGGCTCGTGCTTTGAGTTTCAGAAGTGTTCCACAGCAAAGGAAACCTGAACTCAATGACTTACCTGAAACACTGTTTTAATTCTACATGGAGTGAAATTAAATCTAAGTGCTTTGTGTGTAGGACTCTATTCTGGGAGCGTAATTCAGACACACCGATATTCAAGAGCCGTCTCGACACCAACACATGCACAGATTACCAGTGAGATTTGATGTCCCCACTGTATGAAAACCATTACATACAAGTTTTACAGCAATATTAAGCACCAGTTAGTCTCAACCTATCTCATTGTAATTTTACATGTTGCATTTATTATTTATCAGCTTTAACCAATTACAAGCGAACAATAATGTAATCACATGTACCATGACTATAATTCCCTTGCGCTTTCAATGGTATAATGACATAATCAAACTGTTATCAGAAGGAGCTAAACTAAGAATGAACCCCTGCCTTGAAAGTGCTTTCCAAAACAGATGAAAACGAGTGCAGTATCAGATGGCCATGGCTAATTAATCAGCGAACAAAGAGGTACCTGTAAAACTGCAGCTGCCGTTTTGGGCTCCCGTATCTCGCACTGAGGGCAGCATGAAGGGGAGAGAGAGAGAGAGAGAGAGAGAGAGAGAGAGAGAGAGAGAGAGAGAGGAGGAAAGGCGAAAGGGGAAAGAACAGTGAGAGGGCATTAAACAAAACACACACACACACACACAAACACAGAATTACGCAAGTACAGTATCAGCTTTAGCAGTGAAGGGGAGAGCAGAGAAATAGATTCAACACTGAAGAAATTAATAAAGAAAGAAACAACTTCTTAAAAGACAGTAAGATTAAACAGCAATATGGCCAGCAGGAACATTATTTTCATTACTTGAAATAATATACAAAAACCTTAAACTTAGTACTGTATCTCAGCAAGTTGCTTCTAATTTTCTTTTAGTTAATTAATATTAAATAAATTAACTAAATGAAAATTAGATAATAATTAACTAAATTAAAATTAGATGCAACTTGCTGAGATGTAATATGTAATAATTTAATAATGTAATGATTGTTAAACATCATTTACATTTGTATAACTTGTGCTGAAGTAAAAAAGTATTAAAGTCTATAAAAATATTTTATATATGAAAAATATTCACTTTTAGAAAAACTATTGTAAAATTGTAAAACTATTTGTACCATTAATTTTTTTACAAAAAAAAAAATAAAAAAGTTAAACATTGTTGGAATGATTTTTAAACATCACTTACATTTTTATTACTTGTGCTGAAGTAAAAGTATTAAAGTATTAAAACATGCATATATAAAAATATGCACTTATAGACAAATAGACAAACTACTGTAAAATTTTAAAAATATTATTATTATTATTATTATTTATATACAATACAAAGAAAAACTGACGTTTTAATAAAAACTATAATAGTATCTCAAAAGTACTAAAATAACAGCACTAAAGCTTAACAAAACACCATTTTAATTGTTTTGTTTAATTGTAAGAACTTTGATTCACTTTACCCAAATAAAATTTTATCTATTTTGCCAACAAGTGGCAAAATGTGTGGTAAAAAACAAAAAAAAAAATATTAGCTAGCAAACATTAAAAAGAAAGCAGCTCTAAAGTTCAGTTAATGCTTGAAGTTACACTGGAGCTGGAAACAGACTTGCACCGCCACCTGCTGTTCAATATTAGAACTGCTGGCAGACCCCAAGGGCGATGAAAACACTAGGAGTCACAGAAGATCAGAGCAAATTTATCAGGAACTTTCCAGCAATGGTGAAATTAAGTCGGGCTCTGATTAAGTGGGCTGCCGTGCATTATGCAAAGCACTTGACCACTTTCACCCTTTCCTGTGGGAAGCCCTACAGAACTGCTGCCTAAATCTCCAACATTATTAATTAGTTGGGGACACTTATTTTCTAGCGATTCTAGCTATTATCATTGATTTATTTCTACAGACGTCTCTGCATTTAATAAAATTTAATTGTTTTATCTTTTCATTATATAATACTATAACTCTCTATTTACTGTTCAGTGCTTTGACACAATCTATATTGTTAAAAGCATTATATAAATAAAAGTGGTAATGATAATTAATCACATAGACCCTGCAGCATGATGTTTTTCTTAATGTGCATGCAACATTATTTCTTAAACCTGTTATTTAGGGTCACTAGGAGCTTTTGATAATTCATGCAAATCTTTGCTGCATTGTAGCTCTCAAAGACTCTCATTCTCTGCACTCTAAAACTTTGAGCTAGATCACACATTTCTGTATGTGTGAGTGTTTTGTATTTGTGTCACACTTCTCAGAGAGTCCTACAGTCAAACAGAGTTTCTGAGACTCCAGATTCTCCTTAATGAAAAAAAAAATCTTAAAAACTGGCATTTAAACATTTAAATATGCTTGTTTAAAGATTACCTAACCCAGGTACACTTAAAAATACACAGCTCAGATAAGACTGAAAAAAATGCAGGGTGACCAAAAGCCAGTATGATTTGCAATAAATAAATGAATGCATGCATAGTAAGCTAATTAAGAACAACTCTTTAACACTAAAAGTCTTTACAGCCATGAAATGTGTACATTATTATTAGTCAGCAAGGATGCAAAAGTGTCAGTAAAAACATTTTACAAAAGAAACTGATTAAAAAAACCAAACAAACAGAAAAACAATCATTTTAAACTTCTATTAATTAAACACTCCTGCAGCAATTTCCACAAAAACATGAAACAGCACAATGATAATTAGTAAAAACTGATAAAAAACTGATAATGCATTTGTCTCGAGCAGAGTAACTTCTAAAAGATCATATAAAACTGGAGTAATGATGTTTAAAATTCAGCTTTATATCACAAGAAAAAAAATAACATTTTACAATACTCTGTATTCTGTGGCCTTATAAGTACTTATTGTGTTCATATTGTATTACGAAACACTGCTGCTATTGAGGTGGGATAATGTTTCACAATATTACTACTACTATATTTTTATTCTATATTTGACTAAATAAATGTCGATTTTATAAATAAATCTTATAAATTCCAAATATTTGAACAGTAGTTCAATTTCGGTGTCCTCTTTTAACGCACATGATACTTAATTTATGCTCCTGATACTTAATTTATGGATTTTACAGTAAGAATGAAGTCAAACAATAAACTAGAACTCAACTGAACATAAATGAATGACGCAGCAGAGCACAGTTTGAGGTACAATGCATCTCTGGCTAGGTGTGAATGTGTGTGAGACTGCATACAGACCTATAGACCATGCCTGGGGAGCCTGTCTGTCTGAGAGAGAGGCGGGCGGGAGAGTCTGTGGTCGATTCTGGATACATGGGGAACGGGAGAGTGGGGGGTGTGGCCAGGCTACCGAAGGGTCAAGCGACGCGTCTGTCTCTCACCTCACAAGACCTCTGAAAAACATACAAGCATAGATGTGAGTTCAGCAAACGCTAGAGTGCATTACATACACAGCGCAAGCCTGACCAGGACTGCAGTGCCAAAAATGAGCTGTAATAATGCTTTATCACCACTAGAGGACGCTTCTGCACAACACTAAGATGCCATCAGAAAAGTAATTTATATAGTATTACTGTTATATATGGGGATCAATATATATGAGGTTATATATGAGAATCACAACGAATCACACATCCTTTTTGTTTTATTTATTTTTTTATTTCTTAGATCTGTTAAATTTTCAATCTTTAGTTGAGTAGTAAATAACGCAATGTTGGGTTTATTATTAGAGCATTTTTGTTTGTGTATATAATATTTCCCATACATAAGTATTAAATTAAAATCACCAAATTTTTCTGCAAACCCTTATTCTTATACAACAAAAAAAATATAAAAAAAAAAAAAATAAAAAAAAATCATAATAATAATATATATATATATATATACATATATATATACATAAAAGTGTTTATTATGTGGTGGTCTCCATGTGTCTAAAAGTTTTTGCAAATACTTGTCTTACTGGGTAAATCAAATTAATAACTTTATATATAACTTCAATATTTTTATTGGTAATACAGAACATATTGGGTAGTTTTCAAAACTCATTCCATTCAATCTGATTATATAATGGATTTCAAAATTGTTTGCATTTAGGCAATAATGCGGCCCTACATAATTATTGAAGTTATTAAATGCATTTTCTATCATTTTTACATCATTGATACTTAACTGGTTAGCATATAAGGGGATAGACTCTGAAGATATATTGCCAGACAAAAGGCCACTATGAATGGCATCAAATACTACTGCAAACAAAAAAAGTATCCACCTCTTTTATGACTGAATATGGAACATATGATGATCAACAAGTGAAGAAGGGAAGAACTTGGCTAACACGTTTACAGCAGGCTAATAAATGGCATTTGCATAAATATATATTTGTTAGAAAAAGACTATTGTTTTGTTTAGTATGCATCTGTGTTTTAAGAACAAAGAAGTGCTGCCCTTGCTAGGGTGCTTCTAAAAGGCAATGTGCTCCTACTGCATTATACAAGAGCATGTGCTCATAATACATGGCAGATAGAAAGCAAGACGGATAGAACAGAAAGGAAACGAGGGCTGTGAGAGTGCTAGTATTTTAAAGTATACAGGTTTATGTAAAAGGTCACACAAACTACGCAGTCACATGTAAATGGGCACACAGACTGTGTTGTTATTTGCCTTTCTCTAGCTCTCTATGATTACGCAAATTACACACAGCACATGACTAATCAAAGGCACAAAACAACGTCTGTCTCGTAACACTCCTGGGCTGCATTTGACCGTAAGTGTCTCATCGTTCTCTCACATATAATAGCAACTGTTCGCTTCTTTATGTGTTAGGCATGTCAATGTTTATATGTCTTAAATAATTCACAGTAAAAATTGGAGTCATCACATGTATTTTGAATCGATTCCAAGCTTGTTTTTTCCTGCATATGCCCGATGTTACAAAACATGAGCTTTAAAAATCTAATTTGTTCATCAAATCTAATCTGAACATAACTTATAAAACGTAACTTATAGAACGTAAAAAAACGTCTTTGTTCTGCTTTCCATTACTTTATATTTGTTTGTTTTAATGCACTATTTAAAGCAGTATTTACTTCACACATTGTAAAGTAGGTTAGTTTTGATTTTTTATTAATTTGTTAAAATCACATTTCTTTTTCTGTATCGTTAACTGTGCTCATGAAAAAATTATTATACACCCAGAAATCAAAATTGCTGTGGCCCAGATCCAGCTCACATGTGACACTTTCACCTGGCCCACTTTTGGCATGGAATGATGGTACTTGAGCGGTCCGCTCATTGTTTGCTAAATTTGGGCCACAGGAAAGCCTAACTTCAGACATGAATAAACTAAATGAAACAGAATTAGCCAAAATTTTATTTAAAATTTATCAAAAATTTAATTTCGGAACAGATTTGGTCCACATACAATGAAGAATGATGGCACTTGGGCGGTCTACTGCTATTTGCCAGATTTGGGCCACAAGAAACCAAAGAAAGGGCCACTGTCAAATCTTGGCCACACTTACTTTCATTTTGGCCTAGTTCCATCACCTTGCCCCGGTCCACATACTATGTTGAATAATGGCATTTGGAAGATGTTTGCCAGACTTGGGCCCTAATTAAATTTGAGCATTTCCGTATTTATACCAACCAAATAAACCAAAACTGGCCCTAATGTGGGCCACATCTGATTTTTATTTTTATTTCTCACATTTCTCATGTGGCCCACATGCTGCAAGGAATGGTGGCATTTTGGCAGTGGTCCACAAGCCGGCCACTGCACAGCCACATTTTAGCTAACAATGAACCAAATAAACTGTAAATATAAAATTTTGGCCACATTAAGCCTTAAGTGAGTTATACATTAACAATACCTTACATATTTTTAGAGCCTTTCCAGAATGTTCAAATAAGTTACAGAAATGTGTCCTACTTGGTAAAAACATCCTGATCCAGGTTTTGCCTAAGCAGTTCGCATGATAAGGATGAAAGGGTTACATATCATACATTTTTAACCTAACAAAGGCAAAACCAAACACAAGGTAGCACAGGAATATTTAAGACACATAGGCATAAGATCAATCAAACTCAAAGTGAACGCCCAGGAACTTAAGTACTCAAACCAAACAAGGATAATTAACTAGGCACACTTGAATACAATACTACAATCAGCACAACAAGGGAAACAGTGGAAAAGGAAAACAAAGCCCAAATTAAGAAAAACCTTGACAGTAAGAGCTATCATTGTGGTTCACTACTGTTTTTATGCATCAACAAAACTGCCATTAAAAATATGTTAATTGCTGCCCATACAGAAACAGCTTGACTCAGATCTTGCCCACATCTGGCTTGAGTGAAATCCATGTGGGCCAGATGTGGGCCGGATCCGGATCTTCCCGTCTTGGTGGATATGTAGCCTTCTTCTCTTACATCCAGATCATCCTGCATTAGTTAATTGTGTTGCATTCTACTAAAAGTAGCCAAATTATGTTAAGCCATATGTACAATTTCAAACTTCCATTTCATTCATCAAAGTGTCAAAGTGCAACATCCAAACAAGAAATGGCACTCATCTTTTTTATAATATGTGGCCCAATGAAATCCATGTGGGCCAGATCTGTGCCAACACTGGTTGCTGTCTGGGGGCATATTTGCCGTGTCAAATGTGGGACAACTTAGGCTTGCAGTCACATTAGCCAGATCTTGTCGTGCCATGTCTTTGTCAAAACTGGCTCAGATACGGTTTAATATACCTGGGCCACATTTGCTTCATCATATGTGGGCCACTTCAGTCTCGTACTCACTTGAACCAGTGCTTACTGTGCCATGTCTATGCCAAAATTGGCCTGGATGAGTCTTACGAAGCAAATGTGGCCCAGCTGTTATATGTTGGCCACGTCATACCCAGAGCTTAACCTGCCATATCTTTGCCAAAACTGGCCCAGATGTTTTAATAGAACTGGGCCACATTTGGTTAATATCAGTGGTGCCCACAGGATGATTTGAAAATACTACATTATTTTGAAAATGAAAAGGTGTATTGGCTACAACATAAAATTTGCAATTTAAAGCGGAATAAATGCTTTTTGAAGCAAAGTTGAAAGACTGCGTTTAATATGTGAAACCACAGTATAGAATAACAACTGGTGTGATAGAGTAAACAGTAGTAGGATATGCAGCAGCAGACACCCCTAGGTCCTAATGCCTGTTCTGTAAGGAGTTCTAATGTGTGGTAGGAAGCACCGTTTGCCTTCTAAATTAAACCTCAAATACTCTTTAAAGAACATTTAGGCTACGTTTCTGATTAAAGCACTAATTCAAAATAATGAGCTTATTTAAAATGTCAAAAGCTTAAAAAAAACATTTTATACACACTGATGTGTTCAATGTATGATGTTTTAATTTTTTTTATTTTTAAACAAGCTCTAATTTAAAGCTTCATAAGATTCAACTCGTTTGCTTACAACTACAAATATTAAATGTTTAAAAAAAAAAGCAGAAATTGATAGATTTTATTTAATTTTTTTTTACACTTTAAAAGGACTTTCAAAAGCCTTCATTGTTTAATTCTAATAAGTCCTCGTTCAAAACTATCCAAATGTAAAAAAATTTGCTTATTTCTGCACAGGAGAGACTTGTTTCCAAATAAAAAGAAATATTGGCATTATAATCAATGATTTGGCCAAATGAGTAGAAAAATATTGGCATACTTAAATGTCAACAACTTATAACTAGTCTTTTACTATGCATATACTAATCTCCACTTAAAAAAAAAAAAAATGGAATTGTACATGCGTAATACTGAATTAACAGCAACTGCATAAAACATAAAACTACTGCAAAACAAATTCTTAAAAACAATGGTTCCTAACGATAGACGTTTAAACGTACAAATGCACAAATAAAGCTGGTCTCTTATTGCAGAACTGCTGTAAAAGTGAAGCAGACTACTTTCTCCCAATTTGGATGTTTGTTTGAAAGTGAGGTAGCAGTTTTAGGTAGCAAGCTCAAAGCCAGCGGAGCTGTTAGTAAGAAAAGGTTGAATCTAGTCAATACAGATATAGGAACTTTTATTGTACATCCAAAGAGGTTTGTGCATGTGCCGAAAAAAATATACAGAGTTTAGTTTAGTTTAGCTTAGCAATAAACAGTGCTAAATCAGGCGATCACAATGTTCCATCAACTGCACATCAGATAAAGAAAATATCTCAATAGGAACAAAAGCATGAAAACAAACATTTAGGCCAAACTTAAAATCACTTACATTGTCAATTACAAACGGCACATAAAAAAAAAAAAAAAAAAAACAACAAGCAAGAAGCAGTCCTTTGCACAGTTAACACAGTCCTTTGCGCAGCTTATAAAGCCTGAGAGATGGTACTAATTGACTTGAGGTTTGGTGGGTGGAGCTTGGAGCTAGGGGGAAACTGAACATGCCAAGACGGATGCGGCGCTGCTTTAAAGGTGCAGCTTATGGACGCAAAACTTCACAATAGTGCTTGTTTTTTTAAGACCCCAAGAAAATATGACATCATACTATGATTGTTGCACTGTCCAAATAAATCTCCCAGGCCTTCGATGCAGTGCAGCAAATAAAACTGTCATAAACCGAACTGAATCAACACTGAATGATATCAGAAATACATTCATGTTATTAATTAAAATACTATTAAGGAATGTCAGAGGCCAAACTCCGACTGTGAACAAGAGGAGGAGTTGGGGATGGAGGAGGACAATTAGCCCATGAACAGCACAAAGAAAACAGCTAGAGGAAGTTAGCTGAACAAGTCACTTAAATATGAATTCTATATTAGGTGTTAGGTAGACATAGATCAGCAATGAGCTTGACTGAAAATGTGAAATTAACCGCTCTGTTCCAAACCCTGCTTACATACACAGATGTCCTCTAAGGTGGACAAAAATGTATTTTCCAATACAACATAGTTATAGATATATAAAGAATTTTCTTAAATAACAGCCTACTTCATTTAAATATTAATAAACAGCAAATACTTCTGAGCTTCGTCACATGAAAACTTCTGCAATTCTTTCATGTTTCCACTGACCGTTTTAGTGCATCAAGCAGCTTCCTCCGCACAGGGCCAGGCAGGTAGGAGGGTGAAATGCACAGTTTCCAAACTGGAGGAGTTTATTGGCCCTCATGAGGTTCTAATGAACCTCTGCATTTAACACACACACACACACACACACACACACACACACATATACACCCACATATCAGCATTCTTCACGGCCACCTCTCATTTCAGCACTCATTACTCTTCCATGAGTGCTGCTAAAGGACACAGTAAAGAACACATCATTGTGTGCTTCTGTACCGCTTATCAAGGTGACTTTCCCTCCCATCAATCTCCACATACCAGCAGTCTGACACTGGGAATAAGGTCCAGTTTCCATTTCCCAAAGACTCATTTTACGCTGTCTGCCCCGCTCTTTCAATCATGCTAAGTGGGAAATGCTGGATGGATGTGTCTCGTGAGAGAAGGACACTGTATGCTGTGTAGTAGAGAGGAGGTAAGGTCACACATCAGTGGAGTAACTACGAGGAGGAGTCATAAGGAAAAGCACAAGGTGACCGTAAATGTTAGTCCCCATTAGCCTGGGCTGCCAAAGTGCTCATGTTGCAAATAATTTTGTTCAGGTTGGCTAGAAATAGACCACCTTCAATACATCGCATTGATACTAGGCTTTTTCGGTTACATACATACAACAGCATAAACTGCTGATACTGTGCAACGAAGATGCACTGATTGTGACCTGTCCACATTTAAACTGAAACTATTTTTCTTTCATTTTTTTCCAAACTGTGACAGTTGCCAGTCTCCCTTTTCTGCAGAATGCAGTATATCCCCTCAACCATTCTACGCACTGTAAACATTACCGGTAATAGCGGTGCTCTGATTTTTTTTTACTCATCTACTTTGCATTTTGTAATCAACAAACGAACAAACAAAAGTTAGGGTTGCTCAATGAATCGCATGTGATTGTCATGTGCATCTTCTCCGTAAAGCCAGTACTGCAAACCCCATTACATGCTTATAGATTTAGCAGATGAAACACATTTGATTGCACAGCTTGTCAGTGTATGCGTTTTTAATAAAGCTATTAAATGTTTTTGTCAATACAGCTTATAGAACAAGTAAACTTAATGCATGTCACATGGCAAAGATTAACACACATACATGTATACATATATAAACACATACAGTATATATTTTAAATATTTAAATATTTAAATGCAATAATATATTACAAATTAATTTAGTTAATATATAAACATAACATTTTTTCAGAAATTTAAGAATTGTATTATTGCGCAATGATAAAAAATAAAAAAATAATCACAAGGCTCCAATGATTAAATTAGTGTTTTAAAAAAGGCATTTATCTTCCCTAAAAGCATGCAAAACTGCCAAAAAGCATAAAATACCCAGTGAAACGCAGCGACGCAATGCTGCTTTATGGGACCCAGTGGATTTTGTAAGTCATTTAGTTTCACAAGGGTACATCCATCATACTTGAGCACCTGATTTTTTTTTTTTTAGATAGTTTTAAAGGGATAGTCATTTTGTCATTTACTCACCCTCATGATGTATCATCCAATTTTTTCAGTTAAACATTAAAGAAAAAATTATTTTGCCAGTAGCAACTGACTTCCACATTATTTTATTATATCAGCAACGTTTATAAATAAAAAATATTTTGGGTTCAACAGAAGACTAACTGGTACATTTTTAAAACTTAAGGGTGAGTAGATGACAGAATTTCCATTTTTGTGTGAATATAAGTCTATACTGCTCATTGTAAACTGCTTAAAGATAAAAAGGAAAAAAAAATCACAATCACAAACTCATCAAAAAGCATTTAACTGCATTCCAGGAATCAAAAATCTTAGTGTAAAGCATTGCTAAGAACATTTGCATTAAAATGGTTTTGAAGTCCTGATCTAACCTCATATGCAAGAATGAGAATAAATGCTAGTTTCTCTTGGCAGCTCATTACTGCTAAAGGGATACAACGAGGCAGCAGTTGGTATCGTGAGAGCTGGAATACTGCAGTGCTGCGGAAAGAGAGCAGACTCAGAAAGCTTTGAAAGTTGTGGCATGGTTTGTGTTTAGATTTACTGCTATAATGGCCAGAACCAAGCAAGGTGCACTCAGCAGATTACAGCAATTGTGCACTTTACACAGAGGCAGTACAAAGTGACTCTCTACTTCCATATCCAACTGCGTGAAAAAGTAAAGAAAAAGAAGTTACTAGCGTAAGTGTACCAGCAGTAAGTACTTGGGAGGTACAATGAGGACATGCTAGAATCAGAATAAGAAAGACACTTTTGAGGAATGAGGTATTTTTTGATGGACATGAATGCGTGTTTGATTCGATTTTGACATACAGTGATTCATAAGTTAATAAGAGTGCTGAAATAGTGTTTTTTGCATTAACACAGAACCACATGACTGCAAAGGTCAGCTGACTCAGCACGCATGTAAGCGCCTGATGGCTGTTCTCCATGTTGAGACACACAAAGGGTGTGCCAGACGAAAGAAAGGTCACCAGCGGAACTCCTGCCTTGATGGAGAAGTGGTCCCAGCTGCATGGATGACACAATCACTGGAGGGACTTCCGTTTTCAAGGGAATAGGAATTGTTGGAGCAAAACAGTGTGACGTTGTTGCTATAGAAGTGCCAAACAAACTGTACTACTGTCACCTGCATGATAACTTCCTTGCAGGGCTCTTGGAAATGCCCTACCAATTTAATGCAGTTATAACCCAGGCACTATGGGAGAAAAGTTGGTTAAGTTCTACCCTCTTTTCTTTGGTTTTCTTGGGTTTTAAATAATTTGTACAAGCAATATGTGCTTCATACTTTCACATCACTAAATCAGCAGTAATTCTGCATCAAGCAGTTGCTTGTCTTTAATGCCAATGAGTTTTCTCTCTATCCCTTTGCTTTCACTCTCATACTTTGACTTTTAAGCTTGAGGCAATTTGGCATCAAGCAGTTTTTAGTTTGTTCATGTCATTCAAATTTCCGTCATTCTCCTTTGCTTAAACAGCTTGTAAAAGCAATGTGTGCATTTTACTTTTGTTTTTAAATTAGCGGCAATAAGGCATCAAAATATAACGTAGAAGATAGAACTTTTATAAACAAAATGAATTAAAATACACCATATGCAACTTATAAAATAACAAATAGCCTAACCTACACAATGTTTAAATAGCCTAAGTAGTCCAATAGTAGGGATGGGCATTTTCCAAAAATATTGCATTAGAATATTCGAGTCATAAAAAACTAAGATTCAAACATTCGTTTTAAAGGGATAATTCACTTTGAAACTAAAATTTGAAGTTTATCAGCTTACCCCAAGGACATCTGAGGAGTAGGTATCATCAGAAATGTGCATTTCTGATGACATTACTCACAGGCAAAGCTATTGACTGGGCTGCAACAGTGTGGGATTCAGACCCCAAATTAAGATTCTCTTTTGAATATTTTTTGGAACAACTTCATGTGGTCTTTGAGTACCCTGGGAGGATGTTTCAACTCAATTGCTACAGCTAACTCAGGGAAAGAGGGCAGCGGCGGATTATGCCATTGATTTCAGAACGCTAGCGGCTCAAAGTGGTTGGAACGATGTTGCTCTGAAAGCAGTTTTCATCAAGAGTCTCTCACCTTAATTACAAACTGAGCTAGTTGTGGAAATGAACTCCCTTTCTCCGACTTTGTAACACTCCAGATTCGAATCGACAATCTCATGTGACAATAAAGTCCAAACGATATCTCTCAACCGCTTCCATGTCCAAAAACCAAGAGCCAGAATCTATGCTACTGGGGTTTTCTAAACTGTCTGACAAAGGAAGAGAGAGACGCCGAACTCTCCATCTATGCTTTTACTGTGGAGCCACGGGACATCAAAGCCTCGGATGTCCACTCAAAGCCCCGGCCCCACGGGTGACTATCGATCATTTTTCATTCCTCTTCAATAAGCGTTTCACTCTACCTGTAATCTTAAAAACTAATTCTCTATCCATCACTCTAACAGCCATGATTGATTCCAGAGCCACGCAGAACCTGATCAATAGCAACATTGCAACCAAGTTTAACATTCCTACTCAGCCCTGTATTCCAACCATTAAAATTAAAAGCATCAATGACACTGTCACTGGCAAAGGTATCACGTCACAAACGCGAACAGTCACCCTCCAAATGGGCCTACTACATCAAGAAGCTATATCTTTTTATGTAATCGACTCACCTCAACATAAAATCATCCTAGGATTGCCCTGGCTGTAGTCCCACGATCCCAACACTTCATGGCGAGATGGTGAGCTCTTGAATTGGCCCCCCTTTTGTCTGAACCGCTGCCTATCCCACAAAGTCTTACCATGCTTAAGCAGCAAAGAGAGTCCCATCAGACTGTGAACATTCCTCCTTGTTATCATGATCTCCAGGACGTTTTCAGTAAAACTAAAGCCACACAACTTCCAACCCATCGCTCAGTAGACTGCGCTATTGAACTACTTCCCAATGCCATGCCCCCTAAGAGCAAGATCTATCCATTATCACATACCGAGAGTCTTGCCATGGATGAATACATATCAGAAGTCCTAAAGTCAGGTTTTATCCTCCCATCAACCTCTCCAGTGGCCACAGGCTTCTTCTTCGTGGAGAAAAAGGATGGTGGTCTCAGACCCTGTATTGATTATCGTGGGCTCAACAGTGTAAGAAAGAAGTTCCGATACCCCCTCCCACTAGTTCCTTCAGCCCTAGAACAGCTATGAGAAGCCGATATCTACACCAAGATCGACCTGAGAAGCGTGTATAACCTCATCAGAATCCGGGTGATAAATGGAAAACCGCCTTCCTGACCACTAGGGGGCACTACAAATACCAGGTTATGCCATATGGGCTAGCCAACTCACCAGCCGTATTCCAGTCTTTTATCAATGACATCTTCAAGGATATCATCAATAAATTCGTCATTGCGTACACTGATGACATCCTGATCTTTTTAAGCTCACGAGATGAACATATCCAGCATGTCAGAATGGTTCTATCCAGGTTATTCGAAAACCAAGTTTGTCAAAGCTGAGAAGTGTGAGTTTCACGTTACCCACACATCCTTCCTGGGGTACCAAATAAGCCCTCAAGGAGACAAGATGAACGAACTCAAGGTTACTGCCGTCACCAAGTGGCCCCAACCCACAACCGTGAAGGAACTACAAAGATTCCTCAGTTTTGCAAACTTCTACCACCGATTCATCCGAAACTACAGTGTGGTAGCAGCCCCCCTTTACCTCCTTCCTCAAGGGAAAACCCTCCAAACTACCCTGGACTCCTGAAGCGAACCAAGCTTTCGTGATAACTCAAGGAAAAGTTAACCTCAGCCCCTATTCTTAAACACCCAGATCCTAACTTCCCTTTTCGTCCTCGAAGTAGATGCCTCTGACTGTGGGATTGGAGCAGTACTATTTCAGAGATCAGGCATCCGCGAATAAATTATATCCATGCGCATTCTTCTCCAGAAAGCTCGGCTGAAAGGAACTATGATGTCGGTAACAAGGAACTCTTGGCAATGAAAGCAGCAATCGAGGAATGGCGACATTGGCTTGAGGGAGCTATTCACCCCTTTCAAGTAATAACCGACCACCACAACCTAGAATACATTAAAAAAGCGGCGCCTAAACCCTCGCAAGCCCGCTGGGCCTCTTCACCAAGTTCAACTTCTCAGTCAATATCGGCCATGCAGCAAGAACGGAAAGGCCGATGCCCTGTCACGACAGTATGATCTCCAATCAAGTTCTTCCAACCCGTAACCCATTCTCTTACCATCTCGCCCCGATAACATGGGACATCATGGAAGAGATATTTCAACCGAATTAAGACAACGAGTTATGGATCCACACATCCCTCCAGGCTGGACATCCAGGGATATCTCGAAAGAACTGCCTTCCGGTCTACTCTAGCCACTACCCATCCCACAAAGACCCTGGTCTCACCTCTCCATTGATTTCATTACTGACCTACCTCCCTCTAACAACTATACTACCATCCTAATGATCAGACCGAAATCATGCAGGCTAATACCATTAAAGGGGGCTCCCCACAGCCATGGAACATGCCCTAACACTCTTTCATAATGTATTCTGAGTATATGGACTTCCTAAAGACATTTTCCGCGACCGTGGCACCCAGTTCACCTCTCAAGTATGGCGGGCCTTTTACAAAAAGCTTGACATTAATGTTAGTCTCACGCCTGGATATCACCCATAGTCAAGTAGAACGTCTAAACCAAGAAACAGGTAGATACCTTACAACCCCCTGACAAAGATAACATGTGCTAACAGTATTTTAGCACTATGTGTTAAACCACTTGCCCTCGAGGAAACTATATATGTGTCAAGATCACTTCGCTATCAGATAAACTCTATTCTTGGCTCAATCGGAGTGCAGCTTTCCTCCAGTTGTGAATACAATGATGGACAGCAGTCTTTCCTCAGTCCACTGTGTGTGGATTTCATGTGATTTCAAATTGTTGTGGTAACACTTACCCCCAACCCCAATGAATTAAAAAAATGTCATACCGTAAATTGGTTAAACAATAACAGTGTAATGAATTGAGAGAATAAAGTTTGTTTCGTGAAGGTGCTTTATGTAGTAAAAAAACCCCAACATTTCCTGATATCGATTTTTGGTCGAACCACCCAGGAGTAGTTTTGGATTATATTTTGCCCAAAAGAAGCACTATCTGCAAATAACAATTAGACATTTCTTCTAAGTCACTTCTTTTTTTAAAAATAACTAATATTTTGTCCTTGTATGTATACACCTCCCACACATGCCACAAAAGAGAAAAAAAGATGATAAAGTCAAGTGCTGGATTCTGAATATGAGATCCTCTTTACTGAAACACAGGAGCCCTTGATAGTAGGACAAGCAAAGGTCTGCAGCACTGCAGCACAAACAACTACCTGGGGAGGACAATGCTCAAAATATTTATGCAAGTAGCCTGTAACAGAAATATACCACAAAATACATTTGCCTTTCTTTTGATCAGTACAGATTTGGAATGCTCAAAGGAAAGCATTATGGATTATGAACCCATAGTTTGCTACATTTTCAAGTCAAAATGCCTTGAGGATGAATTTGTTTAATACGATATTTGTTTAATATTTTTTCTTCAATGGGTGTTAACTGATAGACTGATGTTGTGTGGATTAATGTTATTTTTTTTTAAATCGGCTGTTCATCGTTTTGACAGCACCTATTCACTTCAAGTGTACAAGTGATTATTTCTGCAAATATGTTCTGATGAAAAAATAATTAAATACCAATCTACATCTTGGATAGCCTAAGAGTTAATAGATTTTCAGTAAATTTTCCTTTTCGCTTCAACTATTGCTTTAATTATGAAGTAGATTTTTATATCCTTAAACAAAAACCATTGTTAAGGCGCTCTCCAACTCAAGACATGTCCCATAGTGCCCTTGAATCACTTGAATGAAAGGTCTGTGTGACACAAACGTCTAATCTATGTTGTTCCATCCTGCAGCAGACACAGTGACGGCTGGCCTCCAAACAGATGTCCAGATACTGGTCCCTAAAGGCGATGCCGTATAAAGCTCTCCTAATCCATAAATAGCCCTTTTTATGGTCTCAGTCTATCTAATCTGACTCTGCTGCAGACAGAGGTGACCTCGCAATTGGCTTTGAATTCCATCTTGGGACATAGTGATCAGAGTAAGTACATGTCTTTATACATCAGCTGCTCACTCGGTGAATAAGCAGGTTGGTAACCAAAAACCAGTTCCATTTGTTAAAAATAAATAAATTCTCATTTGTCCTCATAAGCATATTAAGTTTATATTTTAGTGTAGTAATCAAAAGACTTGAGCTTGAGTCTAATTGCTCACTTACTAATTGCAGTGTTTTTTTTTTTTTTTACTTACTAGTCAATGAACTGCTATGATTACTTTTACATTCCGGAAAAAGCTAATGCAATCTTTGTTACAATCAAAGACTGAAAAAGGTCACACTTAAATTAAAAAAACTAGTTCTGAAAATATGAATGATTCTTTTCTACCCCTCTGTTTTAAAACTGTGATGATGTGATTTTCAGTTGTTCTGCACATTTAAAAAAGCAGTGTTGTAATTTTTTAAGATTGGTGATACCTGTACAAACTTTATAAACTAAAACTGAAAAACAATCTAAAAACCTGAAGCTGCATTCCATGACCCCTTTAAACTCAAACTAGTGGTTTACACAACTATCATAATCTGTAATTGATTTAAAAAAAAATAAATCTTAAAAGGAAAATCTAAGTACACTTGTTATAAAAAGTAAAATAACTTGCATTTATTTAATATGAAATTGAGAAGAAAAAAAAGGTAATATTATGAAATGTTATAGCATTGTATTCTATTTGAGAAAAAAATGTTAAAATGTAATTTACCCCAGTGATTTAAATTTTCTGCATTATTAATCCAATCTTCAGCATCACATGATCCTTCAGATCCTGCATGTTGATAACCAATTATTTTTTCTAAATCAAATTATTAAAGAACTAAAGCTGTTTAAAATGCCTAAATTGTAAAACAAAAATAAAATAAAAATCGAATCTAATTTGTTCCAACTCCCTTTAGTTATAATTGAATAAATAAAAATTAAGTAAAAACTTTAGTTAATCTACTCCAGAATAATTATTTTACGTAAAATGCTATTGGCTTACATTCTGCTCTTGCCTCTCAAAATAAAAATGGCGCCATTTACAGTTCAGACCAACTATATGATTTAGTGTTTCTTATTCAGTACTGCAGAGCTGCAGCAGTGAGTTTAGGGAAGCCCTCTCTGGCTCTCACCCTCGGTTTAATTTCCATCTCACCAAAAACACAGACTTGCACTGTGCCAGCTTTACTCCCCTGCATTTGGCACAGTCCACTTCAGATCTGTACTTGGTCCGCTGGCCTTGCAGAGATCCACAGCGCTAACTGCACTGCTGCAAAGGTGAGGTATTCAGATGAATCTAGGCTACACCATGACGCCTACTTCACAAAATTGACTGTCTTGCTGTGTGGGTTATCTAGGAGATGGTTGAATCAGCTCTGCATGATGTATTGTGTTAGGCTGATTGTCCACTTGAGCATGCAGCGCTCTGAAAGGTCACCGATCTTCAATGTGCTTTGTGGTGCTACATGAAGGGTGAAGGAAATGCAGATACTCGGGGATTGCTGCTACAAAGGGAAGGCGGGGATTAGGTTCCGCATAGGTGTGCATTTGAGTAGGCGGGGATAGATTAAAAATAACTTTGTGCACTATGCAGCACTTGGTAATGTAAAAAATAGCCCTGAGATCAATAACTCTCTGTCTAGAGAAGAGAGAGCCATGAGGAGTCCGGTCTGTGAAGGACAGACGGGCAGCGGTAGCAGTCAGGAAATGATGACACAGTTTGAGAATTAAGACACCATGCTCATTGTCAAAATAATCTGTATTTGCAATGAAATTGACATTGTGGGTTCCTTAACACAGCATATGCACATGTGTGCTCCTGGATCACAAAACCAGTCATAAAAGGTCAATTAACATTTATGCATCACATGAAAGCTTAATTAATAAACATTCCATTGATGGATTGTTTAGTCAGGATAGGACAGTATTTGGCTGATATATTTCAAACTATTTGAAAATCTCGAATCCTAATGTGAAAAAATAAAATAATAAATAGAATAATCTAAAGTTGTCCAAATGAAGTTCTTAGCAATGCATATTACTAATCAAAAATGTAGTTTTGATATATGGATCATGATCTTTACTTAATATCCTAATGATTTTTGACATTAAAAAATATATATTTTGTCCCATACAATGTATTGTTGGCTATTGCTACAAACAGGCCGGGCATGATAAAACCTTTTTGTTGTGCGATATATTGCACCTTAAATAATTTGCGTTATTATTGTCATTTTAAGATCATGCCATTGAATGTATAATCTTAATATAACAGCATAATGCAAGAAGGCCTACACACTTTCAACTGACATCAAACATTTAATTCTTATTTTTTTTAGATCATGGAAGTATCAAAATATTAAATAACCTAAAAACTTGAACAAATAGTGAAAACAGTCTTTTTTTTTTGCTATTTTCAGTCGAACAATTTCAGTTTCCGAACATTCGGTGCCTCCCTACTTTTTAATTCAAATTAGACCAGTCTAGCGTTTGGAACTGATTTTAACATCATAATACATTTTAGACAATATTGACAACATTGTCGATTTGCTAAAATTTCACCAATGAAAATTGTTTGTACCCTCATGATCCATATTTTCAAATGGTTGCATCTTTGCCAAATATCGTGCTATCCTAACCTAACCTATGACACTTATTTGTTGTCCCCTGTCACTAATTCAAACTTCTTTTTTTTATTAAAAGCTCCCACGCCATGAAAATTTCACTTTATGAGATTTTTTAACATTAATATAAATCCACTATCCTGCCTATGGTCTCCCAGTGGCTAAAAATGGCGATAAGTGTAAACCGAGCCCTGGGTATCCTGCTTCGCCTTTGAGAAAATAAAAGCTCAGATGGTCCAATCTGGAATCTTCCCTTTATGTCGTCATTAGGGAAAAGGTCACCTCCCCTTTCTCTGCATTGCAGACCCAGAGAATTTAACAGATTAAACCAGATCGGCTGAACTGTACACTCACAAGGATGGAAGATCGGACAGGATCTATAACGTGAATCATATCTCATATTAGGTGTGTAGCAAGGACAAACTCACCGTGTCTGTCTAGTCATGATGATTTATACATTTCGGTTTCATCAGTCAACAAATTTTACAGCCACGTTATTATTCCAGCTAATGTTACAACTAGTTCAGCTAATCACTAAAATGCATATACAATAACACATTATTATATATAAATAGTCAGTTTGTCGTTTTAGCACACATGCACATTATTTCATAAATGGCATAGTCGTGAGAACTTTAGATGTGCTGATAACAACAAAAGACAATACTGTATTAAACCTTTTCTGATAAGAAGTTTGAAAATTTAAGCATATTTGACAATCGTTTCTGTCCAGTCCACTTATTTTATAGTGTTTTACCACAGCTGTCATCCTGGCACACAACATCACAAGAAGATGATATTTTAAGCTCCTTGTGTAGCTGAATCTGCTGTTGGTTTTAAAAGGGCCGCCTTTAGTCCCCCATTTGTTTTGCATCCAGCTAGCACTGTGACATAACTGTAACATCGTTACATTTGTCATGCGTCATTCAAAAAAACAGGCCAGTCAGAAAAGAGGCTCATGAATAGTAATTAGACAAGCCAAATCAACCTGTTTTTGACAGAGCTCCTGAAAAAGAAGCTGTAAAAACATATTGAAATTATTTTTGTTACTTATACCAAAAATATATTCCTAAGGACATCAGCACCTAAAATAAAACTCCAAAAAGGTGCATGACATAGGACCATTTCTTAATAATAAAAATCATTTAGTTTGGTGAGAGAACTGAATTAAAACTAAACGTGGCTACTCAATGCACACAGATCAGTTTAATTTATCCCGTGAGAAGAGCAAGTCGAACTGACAACGATGATAGAAGAGTTTCAAAACAAAATGCAATATGTTAATAACATTTATTTTGAAAAGCCTGTTGACTTGTACCATGATAATGGAAACTGAAAAATTGAAGTTTCTAATTTATTTGATTCCATGGTTGATTTTTGTTTTATTTAAACTGCATTTTTTTTTTTTTTTACATCATTTTTTATTTTTATTCATTTTGTAACATAGAAAAAAAGTTCTATGTTCTGCATGGTTGCTAATGTAAAAGTGAAAGTAAAACATGCATGTTTCTTACTTTAAACTAGATTATTTAAAAGTGAAGGAAAGGGAAACAGGGAAAACTCAAACAAACTAAAAGCAAACAACCGCTTGTCGAATTGCCGCAAAATTAAAAGCAAAAGTGTTGATTAACCAGTGACAATTTCGTCATAACCCTAGTGGATATAGTTAATAGACCATTTCACAGACTGTGATGATGTGTTTCCATAGTTAATATGATCGCAAATCTAGCTAAATTGTAAAGCTCATCAAATGTAAAAATGCAATGCACTATTACAACTGTCAGTGCAAATGTGTGTGAGAGAGAAGCCATTACTCCTCATGTGCAACTGTGCATCACAAATACCTGAAAACTCCTCCAGCTATGTCAAGACAACACAGGCTGTCCAAACATTTAGGTCGTCAAACCACCAGGAGGATTTACACTGATGCAGGTAAACTGCCAGAACTCTCTCAGGGCACCCACTGACATATCAGCAGTCGTCCATACACCCTCGACACATGAATGTACTTATAAACAGACACATGGAGTGAAGCCAGATGCACGTAGCGATGTTAAGTAACCTTCCGGAACTCACAGAGAGGTTGTGGAGAAATTCAAGGGTGTTTTACTGTTACACGTCAGTATCTCTCAAATGCAGTGCTGCTAAATAATTCACAATTGTCCGGTCCTGTTTTGTTTCTGTTGGTAGCTATTGTGTGAGCAGGAACTGACTGAATCTTCTCCCCAGGATGCTGAAATACCACTCTGACGAATGCTGCTGCTAACTGAGGGGGAAAATGCTGCGAGAATGGTCCAGAATTACTAATGAAATGTGGTGCAAATGCAGCACGCTGTGCTGAGTGCTGTAAGCAGACTGAAAAACCCGCCCCCAGAAAAAGGCTGCCTGCAGCAGCTGCCCTGAGCACACACACACACAGAGGAAGAGGAGGGAGGAGATGGAAGCAAAGAAAACTGCAGTTGAAGAGAGATTAGAGCAAAGAGCTGACTAGGCACAGCCATAGCAGTGATGGAGGTAAGAGACGTGAGGCAGCTTAGCCCTTTAGCTGGAGACCAAAAGACAAATGGATGGCACAAAGACCTCACAATGCAAACATCAACATATATCACTAAACATTCATTGCACTTGGTTTATTGGTTTACCTGGCAAAACACCCTCTGATACCATTGATCAATATGCTATATATGACTGTGAAACGTGTTTGTTGACATCACAGGAGAATTGTGTGTGTGTGTGTATATGTGTGTGTGTGTATATATATATATATATATATATATATATATATATATATATATCATCTTACACAATTCAGTTCAAGGAGGTTCTCAATCAGGTGTGTTAAGTAAGATGCCATGACATGCAAAATGTCCACAACACCTGCCTTAACATGCTGATTTGACGAACTGTATACAATGTTGAATTTGTACCTATTGAACCACATGTTTAATGTACCATGATCATAATTCAAGGCAGGCACATTTTAATATAGGTTGACTAAATTACAAATAAATACTGTTATTGAAAAAATTTACCATAAAAATTCTAATCAATTCCTCTATACAAACTTGACTGTTCAGTCCCTACTAGTGAATACCAATCAGTTAATAATAGGTAACCATTTTTAAAATCTATACATGAGAGCATGTTACATCCGTTACACTCCAGCCCTTACCAAAGTGACACATTGTGTTGTCTTCTCCGCCTGAAGGACCCAACAAACATCTATATATAACATCCATAAACACATGAACAAAAACACGGGCCATCTGTCTAATTACATACATGTCCACACATGTGACTCAGATCTGTGCTGTTTTCAATGCATTTGCCCAAAGGACATTTGACTGTTCTTGAAAAAAAAGGCTAATCTTCACACTTAATCAACATCTAGTAATGTTCTTCAGAAAAAAAGCAATGCACAAGCATTATATTACAGAACAAGAGCTTCAGGACAAGCACAAAAAAGCAGCAGTATACAGTTTAATGGTTAACAAGAACCTAAAGTGGCTCAGGTTTGCTCTGCATGCTGGGTTTTTTACAGACATCTATGAGTGATTGTGCAAGCCTTTGAACGGGCGTCAGCTGCAGTTGTACATACGGGAGCAGTGCAGATTGTGTGGGCTGAAACAAACTAATGTAAAGCTCTGCGTGGTATGAGTGTGCATACTAATGTCTGAGGAAAATACTATGCTGCTGATATGGGTGAATTCTGTAATACACAAAAAAAGCACACTAGTAGTCAACAAATGTGGGTTTTCTAATGATCTACAATATCTACAAAGAAGGGTGTCTGCCAATATAATGTAGATACTATAATGTAGAACTATAATTTCTGATATTATACTATAATTTCATAAATATGAAATGCAGAAATTAAATTTATATTCACAATTAATATGTACACTTTTAAAACTGTTAATCTGCCAAAGGGACACAGTTTGCTAAAGCTGATAATATCAGTGACCAAGTGACCAAATATCAGCCTAGTAGATCATCACTACGCACTCGATTCAAAGCTCTGAAAAAAGTTGCAATGTTTTGCACACATGGCACATGATCTGTAGCATGAATCAGCAATCTGTCAAACTGATTCCAGTATAATAGTTTTGTCAATAGACTGCAGTGTTTTAATGTGGGTCGTGATCATGTAAAAGTGCATCATCATAATCTTCTGCAACAAAACCATCCGTACTGACACCATTAATTTCTCGCTCACCTCTTACGTGGGACATACTGGAGCAAAGGTACCCACACACACGCACACATAAACAGAGACTGATCCAATTGGTGAGTTCAGTCACGCAGCAAACCAGCGATTGGTTAGAGACCGACTGCATAGCAGAGAAGCAGCTTTACTCAGCAATAGTCATCCTGCCTTGTGCCTCTCCAATTTTCCCCTTTGAATATGATTTTTCTTAGTCTTTATGTGTGTGTGTTTGTGAGAGTTTGCTATTTTCGTTTCCCTTCCTCCTTTTCATCCTTTTGCATTCTCACTCTTTCCCCTTCTCGCCTCAGGCTCAACCCTGCAACACATACACATGTAATTGTCCAATGACAAACCTGACTGATGGAATGTGACCCCTACTGTACCTCTTTGACAGATACTGATACAGGACAACATTTAGTCAACAGAAAAAGCCTACTGGATAGCCTCCAGCTAGAGAGTCATTAAAACCATGATGAAAATATGACAAATGCAAATACATTTCTGTACACTACATAAAAATGGACTTTATTTCTTAATTTTTTTTTAGAAAGATGCCACAGGCATGAACATTGTTCCTATTATTTCTGTTAATTTGAATTAATGCACTTTACTTGCTTGGTGTCAAATATGTAAAGTTGACATCTGATGATGTGATGCATGTGCACTACCTTTCAAAGTAAAACCGTAATATTCTAAAATAGAGCACATGGAGACAAAAAAAACATTCCGTAACCATTACACTTAATGTGTTGATAAAAGTGAAGATTGTATGAAGATATACATATCATCCAAGGGCTACTTATTTTAAAATCTTTTAAAAATCCTTATGCTTTCTAAAAGCGCCACATGGTACCAGAAAATGAATTTGCATTTTTAACAGCCTACTTCTTAAAATAATAACTCACATCAAATCAGCCATTAATAATAATTGTTACACTGAATTGTTACAGAAAAATATTTTATTGTGTGTGTGTGTAAACTTGTATCTGAACTACAAATCATGCTTTTTACAGTCAATTTAAAGTTTAATATATTACCATAGACATTGCCCCACCCCACTAATTTTTATCAGTGCAGGCTTATAAAGTCTTACATTCTTACAACCCTGTGTGCTATAGGATAAACATGATTACATCAAGAAAATGATAAATACATTTTATAAAGGTGTAGCAAGGTTTTGTTTTTTTTTTTATGAAAATTTTTGTGTAAAAGATTAAATTCTGTAATATAAAGTTTTGGAGGCAATGATGTCAGCCATCAAACTTAACTTCTGAGTGCTCTAAGACAGTGTTACCAACTGCTTTCAATTGAAAGTAGCTAATACTGGTAGCTAAATGTCACTAAATGACATCACAATAGCAAATTAACTAAAATATCTAAAGATGAATATAGATCAGTTGGCAAGATGCGAAGTTACATAAGGTTTGTCCAAGAGGTTGCTATATTTGTGCCTCAACTTTTGAAAAAAGTCTCAAAATGGGTGGGAAAGTTGTTGCTTAATCAAGCTACAAAATAGACATTGTTTGGAGTGTTCACATACGGGCCAAAAATCATGCAAACCACGGTCAGACCCCTGAAAAGAAGCAAGTGTGAAAACACCTTTAGATGAAGCAAACAATTTTGCAATGCCATGCTCTAGAGTGCAACCAATTTGGTCACAATTTGGTCATCTTGAGGTTGCAGAGGGGGGAAAAAAATCTCAGCGACTGTGAAAGTCTCACTGTAGTCTCCCCCATATTGTCGTCTAAACTAATCAAAGATAGTGAAGGCTGATCCAGTGCTGCTTTCTCAAGTTCCAAAGTGGATTATTCTCACTTGTATATAGATCTCCATGTGGTAACTTACTTGCGCTGTAATATAACGTTAATGTGTGCACGCATTTGAATGAAGCACGTGCGTCAGCCAGGTCTCATTAAACTGCGCTTCAACAGCATGGTTTTCTGTTCTATTTTTTATTTGGTGTTCTTATGATACGCACTATCCCCACACCTCTAAACCTAGCCATTCCATCTCATATGCACACCAAAGTCAGTTTCTGCATATAAATAGAACACGAAATAGAGCTCTGAAACACATTTGCAGAGATCGGGTCATCCACTTTAACGCTTTTCCGAGCAAAATATGCAAATACACTAGGGGACTGAGTATCAGCCTGGTCGATTATTGCAGCCGATATTAAGCATTTTTATTAGGACTGCAACTATTTTGATAATCAACAAGTTGGGTGCTTTTTTTTTATTAATCCAATATATAATATATATATATATATATATATATATATATATATATATATATATATATATATATATTTTTATTGACAAAACCACATTCTGTGCAATGTGCTTCATTCAAACATGTCAACTGTATGCTAAGAAACAATGTTTAACAATGTCCTCCTATTCCTTTCATAACAACGTTTTGACTATTTGGGTACTTAAAGCACTATAAAGTGCTTGTCTTTTTCTGCCTTTTTTCATAGATAACAGCAATAATCACATCCCTACAAATAGCCAACTACTGTTACTAAAGAGCTTACACATATTGGAGGTCTAACCAATACAGAAAGCTAAAAAAATATTTTGATAATTACTAATACTGTTAATACTGTTACATAATTTGTTAAAACCTTGCATGGTATGGTGAATATAGTTTAAATCTCTTCATTAAATTAAAAAGTAATAATTTAAAATATTAAACATTATTATTATTATAATTAAACATCATAAAAAGAACAAATAAATACTAACTATATGGTAACCAACAGGTAAGAGTAATTTAGTTCAGGAACACACACTGATAAATCACAGTCACTTCTTTATTTTTATATATATATTATAACATTTATATTCAGAATTACATGCTGCATCCCTTTACAGTTCCTCACAAAATAAGTACACAACATGTTGACCTTTATACCTTAATTCAACAACAGATATTTCTGCACAGTTTATGTTTTTACTCTTGTCTCCTCTCTACTGTGTTGTGCTGTCCATCTGGTTCAATTAGTTGTTGCAGCCCTAATTTTTATTATTATGAGCATCCGTCATATTCAAAACCGATTTGCTGATAAAACAATTTAATTTTGAAATGGCTTATTTGGCTCTGATGCAGTCTGTGAGAACTCTGCAGTCTAGAGCAATCTCCGCCCACCACACGTCTGATTTTTTGTCACAAGTCACAAGTCTGACCAATCAACACCAAGGCTGAAGGCACTCTCACACAGAAAGCGAAGTTGCAAAACACTTCAATTTTTTCTTTTTGTGGTTTCCGTGGGGAAAACACGGGACGAATGGCAGAATCCAGTTGCATAAATGTAATTTACTGTGTAACACGGAATGTCACATACTTTGTTTGTTTGGATGAATTAGTCAAATGTAGGTCAGTATACTTGAATCGACTCATGCTATGGACTAGCTTCTGTAAATATTAAGCACCCTTATTGTAAATGAAGTGTATTAAAGTACAGCCAACACCAGGGAAGGAAGTTTTTGTCAGTGCCCTTGCTAATCTTAATTTTGACATTTGTTATTATTTTTACACCAGATATATATAGAGGTTATCTGTCTACTTGGTCTGTAATAATCGTCACTGCCCCTTAAAAAAAACATATCGGCCTACTAAAATACACAACACATCACAATAGCTGTCTTGACGAGTATTCAAGTAAATGCAGTTGATTAGGTTTAAACAACAGTCAAGAAAATATTGGATTTGTGTCAGTATTGGATTTGTGTGTTTCTTATATTAGTCTAATAACGTTAATCAAAAAAAAAAAAAAAAAAAACGACAATCACTCAGTAACTTTATCAGCTAATTGTAATACAGTATTCATACGCTCTATAAAATACTGTTTGTTTAGGTAATTTGTATGGTTGTATCTACTGGCTCTATCATAGGAGAGGAAGAAATGTTTTTAATCAGGATTCAGTCCGCATCGTAGTACTGAGACTGCTCTCATTAGAGTTACAAATTACCTGCTTCTATCATCTGATTATGGTTGTATTATTAAAGTGCTATGAGATCTTAGCACAACGTTTGACACTATTGACCACAACATTCTCTTGAATAGACTAGAAAACTATGTTGGCATTAGCGGAAGCATGGTTCAAATCATATTTATTTGACCGTTATTAGTTTGTAGCAGTAAAATCGTTTACAAGTGAAATGTGGAGTACCTCAAGGATCAGTACTAGGGCCGTTATTTTTACACTTTACATGTTGTGTATTTCTTCACAGCCCCATTGATATACACCAAATTGAGTAATTAAAAGAATGCATAGTCGATATAAGAAACTGGATGATGAGTAACTTCTTAATGTTAAATGTAAATGTTAAAAAGCCAAGGTTATTGGACCTAATTATGAGATCTGCTAGCGAGCGACGCCTCATGGTACCATCTCAAAGAGGCTCGAAATCACTCTCCAGAACTTTCTCGTTCTCTGTTCCTGGCTGGTGGAACGATCTTCCCGTACATATCCGAATGCTGGATCTCTGTCAATCTTTAAGAAACTGCTGAAAACTCATCTTTCAGCAATACCTGACCTCATCATAAAAAAAAAAAAAAAAAAAAAAAAAAAAATACTCTCAATCTCACTGTCTCTGTCTCTCTTCTTATCCCCCTTGTTTATTCCTTCCCTTCTGGCATGTACTAATTTGAACACTCCCTGTGACTGGGTGTTATAAGCACTTACACTGTCTGTTTGTCTCTCTAAAAAAATGAATCGCTGTTGTACTCTCAATTGTAAGTCGCTTTGGATAAAAGCGTCTGCAAAATGACTAAATGTAAATGTAAATGTAAATGTAATTATTGGACCTAAAAACCCCACATGTAATAATCTAGAATACGGTCTAACTCTTGATGACTGCTCTGTTAATTCTTCTTCATCGGTTAGGAACCTAGGTGTGCTGTTGGACAGCAATCTTTCCTTCCTCATGTCTCTAGCATCTGTAAACTGTGTGTTTTTCCATCACAAAAATATATCCAAATTACAACCTGCTCTCAATGTCAAATGCAGAAATTTATATTTTTTGTGATTATTGTAATGCTTTATTGGGTGGTTGTTCTGCACACTTGATAAACAAACTTCAGCTAGTCCAGAACCCAGCAGCAAGAGACCTTACTAGAACTAGGAACCATATTAGCCCAGTTCTGTCAACACTGCTAATTTAGATTTTCTTTTATTTAATTTATTTTTAGATATTTTACGTTTACATTTCAAAGCAGTGAAGCACTTTAAGCCCCAACACTTTTTCAGTAAGTTACTTTTCTTGTAGAATATGTTTACCAGATTGTTATCATTTACAAGTCAATATTGCCTATATGTACAGCAAGAAAAAAAGGGAACTTGTGTGTTAAATGCGATGCGGTCAAAAGTTTGGATGCACCTAACTTTGGTCCTGGCAATGCTCATCTGGATAGGAAATTTCAACATGATCTCAAAAATAGTCTCACGAGTTAACTCAAGTAAACCTCTCACCTTCTTCTACTTAAATTACATAACATTTTACAATAACTGTTTTGTAACTCAGTTGGTATGAAAACCAACATTAGAAACATTGAGTTCTCATCGGTGCTTGCAAGACCTCTATCAAATCCATTCTACCTTCATAAAGCATTTCATGAACATGCTAATGTGTTTCAGGAAAACACTTCAATGAAATGACCTTCATTTTCAAGGAAAGATGTTCCAAGAAACTCTTGATTTAAACATATGAGGGTGCCTGAATAGGAAAGCCAGAGGACAACTCAGCCATCTGACAGAAATCTGTTCATGAAATAGAATCAATGTGTTTTTATCAGAACCAGAGCTTCCATTATTAAAAGGTCACTCTCAGAAGCCCACAATAAATTGGCAGTGATGATGCAGTGCAGATTAGCAAAAAAAAAAAAAAAAGACAGAAACTGATAGCAATGCTTGACCTCGACAGCGCAATCTATATGGTCAAGTTGTTTCTCTCTTAAAAAAGAAAAGGGCAAATGGGTGTGCTATAGTTAGACAATAATGAGGAGAGAAAGAAGTCTTTCCTAATTAGTATACTCAGCTCTTTTTCATTATTCTTTTTGACCAATTATGCAATGTACGAACAATAATTGAGTCAAATGAAGTTAGCTATCCATAAGCTTTGGTCGTAATAAGACAAGTTACTGTTTCCTTTTTTAAATTAGATGTTAACTCTACTGTGAATTCGGCTGAAATGTGGCTCTGGGCAAATGAGGCTGGACATAATTAACATGCTAGTTAGGGAGAAATAAACATCCAAATGTAGGTCAGTGAAAAATTTACAAGACCCCAAACCCTAATGCAACTGAACCATTTTTACAGTAGATGAACCCTGTTTATCAGTTGATGCCATAGCAGAGCTGTCTAATATAGCCAGGAACAGGTGGAGGGATGGTCTATATCCTGAATCCCTGGAGTGAAAGGTCTGTCTCACATAGGCCTGTCTAAAATTCTCCAATAAAAGCAGTGGGAACAGAGAAAATGTATTGGCTATGAAGTGTATTTTGGATGAATTCAAACTGCTTATCCAAACAGTCCCATCTTTCATTGTAAACAACAAGTAGTATTGCCTCCCCAGTAACAAGAAAGGCTCTCAAAATTAAGAAAAGGTGTTTCTCCAGGGATGTAAACAGAAAGTTAATTCAGCATTATCTTGTCTTTTAATGTTCTAAAATGTAACACAAAAATGTTCATACATCATTTATAATACATCACAATTTCTGGTATAAAAGGTAGTGTATTTTTAATATTTATAATGCAATGCTAATCAACATTTATCTCTCTCTCTCTCTCTCTCACACTGTCTCTCAATATATCTAATATATAAAAAAATATGCTTTCTGCCTCATTCTGTTATATGAAACTAAGTTTGAGTTATTTAAACACTTTACTGATGCTATAAAGATAATTTGTAAAAAAAAAAAAAAAAAAAAGCATGTCAATAAATTATATATTTTTGGACAACAGTAGGGATACACCAAAAGTTTAAGCTCAGAGTAGGCAGTTTTTTGTTTTTGCACTGTACAGCCCTGACCAAACCAGTTCCAGACGGTAGAAAATATACTCTTCTTCAATATCACGTCTTCAAAGTCACTCTGCATGGCCAACAAACAAATCTATTTCAACAACTAGGCTTTTTTGTTATTATTGCAGGAAAAAAAACTTCAACCAGCATAACAATTTTTTTTCTGAAAACAATAATCTGTTTCACCTTTAACTTGAAATACACATTTTTGGTCATAGAGTAATCTAATCTCAAATCTTTCAAATCTGTAAAGGTCTACTTTCATTTGTGTGCACTCACAATATATATTTTTCTTTTTACCAAACCATAATCTGTATGAATCCTTGTAAACTAACTATAATGCATAAAGAAACCTGCACGTCCACTGTGGAGATGACGTCAGTGTTGTCAACTACAGAAAACACTAGTTTATCAATTAATTACTATATTGTTAAAGTAGACTTCTTGCTGTTGTTTCAATAATTCTGCAGTGCACCACACCAAGCTTGAGTGCTGATAGGCAACATGCAATTAAATGGTCATTTTTATGAATTATGGATCAACAGGGCATTGCACACTGCATGATTTCCCTGTATCTTGCTCTCTCATTGGCTGTAGGTCATCACCGAAGAATGTTTCAGTCAGAACTCAGCAGGATTTTGACTCACTGAGAGATACAGATATTTAACAAGGCAAATATTTAACGGCCGCCAGAGACACATCTGCGAACCTCTCACATCATGTCTTTAATAAATCACACTGTGTTATATTGTCACTCACGTGAATGAGCGTATATTTGCCTCAGATTTCAGGCATTTGTCAGCAATTCTGCAAAATCTGTCAGTAAGTGAAAATCAGAGCTAAAATTGTGCAGCGTGTGAATTATCACTGCATCAATTATTCACTTAAAATTTTGTTTGATAAGAAACATTTTTAGTCGAGGGCAGCCCTACCTGAAATTATTTCATCAAATAAAAATTAATAGGTTTCTACAGTTTTCACAGATGCTACCATTTATAATAAAGTAACATCTGATTATGATTTTATAATAAAAATTGCATCTGCATCCCAACTCAAGATACCTCTATGACTTAAACCACTGTCAAATGTGCATTTCTAAGATACAATAAACCCTAAAAAAAAACTACTTGCGTATGAACAAAAATCTGCCATTAGACTTGATAAGAATATTGAAATTTATTATGATGATTATCAAAATTGATAATCATGTCATCAATTTTAATGTGCCAAGACAACATTATCAAGATGATAATCATCACTGATATTTTTCATGATAATTTTTTGGTTACAGGTTACATAGCCCAGCCCTAGTCCTGCCTCAACTTTCTGTTTAATTAGAAAACACTTCAAGACAAAAAGAGGAAAACCATATTTTCGGAAATAGGCCTAATATGGCATACAAAAGTTTGATTTGTGTCAACAAAGCAAAATTTTTGGCTTGCTTCCTCAAGAGACATGCAACGGTCACAGTTTTTTTTAAGTAGGCAGTCTAAATCTCTTTTATTTGTTCATATTGCTTATGTCAGGATTTAGGGAAATTCCTAAAAAACGTTACACCACCTGGCCAAGTTTGGCGAATGTCCATTTTGGACTTGTAGTCCATACCTACAAAAGATCTGCCATCATGACTGGGTGGTATAAAAGACAAGACACACACAAAGACACATTAACACACACCTGCAATGCAGACAGGTGTGATAAATGCCGCAGGTTATACAGATCTGCAAGTGCACACCTTCTCCCTGTGGGACTCCCCAAACATGACTAATGTGCCAAGACAACAGCTCTGTGTCCGCACCACAGGATGATTAGAGAGAGAACGGTTAAGGAGTTTTCTCTGTGGAGAACCTAAAATCTACGTGCAGAGCTTCCTCTGTGACTACTTGAAAACAGTATTCAGAATTCAAGTATTCAGGCTAAAAGTATTCATCAGAAAAAAACTGCTTCAAAGTAAATTAGATTTCTATAGCTCATCTCAGACTGTCATTCTCTAGCATCCTCACCCAGCAATCTAGAAAAAGACCTTGAGTATCTCCATCCTGCCTTTTTTATTTATTCTTATTTTGCAGCTCATTTTAAATAGTACAAAGAAAGACACTGATACATTTAATACTTAAATAACTCTTATTTACAGAATTATAAGATGTTGCCATCACAAAATTACGTATAGACTAAGATTCAGACCTAGAAATTATTAATTAATCACTGCAGAAATTAAATCATAATACAAATAAAATAATAAATAATAATAAATAAGATCAGAGTAAAGAAATGAATGAATTCCATCAATTTTCAGGATGAAATATGAATTAATAAATAAATAAATAAAAATAAATAAATTTAAGAAAAAGTTCATAAGAGTCACTGATTCATGAACCAGACTGAACCACGCCGACCGAACCGGTTCACAAAAGTCATTTGATTCTTTACAGCACAATCATTATATAGTCAAAGAAACCATAAAAAACCCCTCAATTTTCTGTTATTCTTTTTTTAAAAAGACAAACTGTTCAGAATTAGAAATGATTCTAAGTTTCCATCCCTACAATAGACTAATCAGGTTAGACTCCATATTGATTTTTAACACAGATGAAAATGAGGCCATGAGGGATAGCCTTTACAATGGCTGCTCAAAGGTACTAGATTGCATACTTTCACAACTTTCAAAACTATTTTATAGATGTTTTATCTGCTGAAAGTTTTTTTTCAGAAAGTATCATTTGTTAAACAATAGCACAATCCATTGAACACTACTTCTATATCACTCAGAGCCTTGTTTTCATTCTTGTATTGCGCTACCCTAACCAAAGTCTACGGATTATTTTAATACTAATGTTTACAGTCAGGTTTGTTTTATACCATGTTGTTTATCAAAATCACAAGATCGAATTCACCCTGTGAATACACCAAATTAAAATTCTGCATGGAAGAATTGTTTTTATGACAGCAGTGTACTATGTAGCTATATAACAAAGACAATATTATGCCTTACAAAAATTATTTTCAATTACTGATGCAGGTAAACAACAACAACAACAACAACAAGTGTTATCTCATTCCCAGGTATCCATAGTACAAAAGTCACTGACATCTTTTACAAAAGAACAAGCTTCAGCCTTCGAAGCTGCCACCTTTTTTGTGTCGTAGCAGCCATTAAAAACTTACTGCACCAAATCCCTCATGACTTGCACCTTCCTCGTGTTCACCAGCCTCGCCCAGTGCCCAGAGCCAGAGCGACACCATCCACACACAACCTAGCAGGAAAATCCACTTCTCTCCAGCAGACGCTACTTAAAATGATATGACAGCTCAGAGAAACCATAACACATCCTCATCTTAACAGCATCTACTATAAATAAGCCATAATAAACACGTAGCATCAATGTCGGACTGTGTAGCATAAAGCCAGCATTTGTGGGCAACAGATGGGCACTGCAGCAGGTGAGAGCAAGAAGCTCGTATTCAGCCATCAAATTTCACAGACATCCGCTCCTTTCAACTGTTTAATGTTATTATGATGCCTAATGCTAATTCACCCAGACAAAGCATGCATTAAATCTTAACTCCCTGTGCTATACAGTATGCAGATATATCTCTCAATGCAGCAAGCGAATGCCGAGACGGGAAACACAAGCAGACAGAAAGACAGGTTTCTGCAAGGTACATATACACATATGCGCTTCACGCCTGGGTGTGAAGCAGGATGAGATGGAGAGAAAAGCAAAAGAGAGCTTGCCTTGTTGCTTGACTACCCACCTCTGCCGGTACTGCGGTATTTCCTGCTCAACAGGCTGAAGAAGAAGGGTTGGAGTGGAGTGCAGCCAGTTTACTCACCAGTGTCAAACGGCGCGCGAGAAAGAGAGAGAGAGAGAAAGGGAGGGGAAGATGAGACAGGAATGGTGAGTGGGTTTATCCTCCACGCACCCTGTGAGAATATGTGTGCCTGTATGGCTGAGCGCATGAGTGTGTACTGCGCTTTTGAGAGGGTGGATGGGAAATGGAGAGAGACAGAGGCTGCGTTGTGTAAGTGCAAACGAGTCTCCCGAGACAATGCCAGTGGTGAGACACAGTGCGTTAAATGCAGGGTCCTCCCACTGCATGCATAATAACAGAAAGCTCTGCACAGTCAGCGCAACATATAACCATATGGAGGGGAACAACGGGTGCAAGAAGGAACAGGGGAGATAAGTGCAAGAAAAGGGAGACACACAAACAAATGTAATGACGTGTTCAAGAATTTGTTCAGAAACATCCACACTGCAAGATTTCAAGGTAAAGTGTTATGAAAGTCTCTATCGTATTTCTTCTGCATTATGTTGGGCGATACAACTGCTGAGTCAAAAGGACACACTGCAGGTGTGTGGTGAAATACGCAACCTCTCTTATAAGAAAACATCAAATCGCATTTGCAATGCATTTAGCTTCTGAAACAGATCTACATCCTTTTCTGTGGGAAATAATATGCAGGAGTTGCTTTAATGTCATCAGGATTTGACTGAACTGACAATAGGATGCAAGTGAAGAAAATTAAATTAGGTTTTAAAGCATTTCAACACAAAACCTCTTATGAAAATTGCCTGCCATCCGTGCTATAGATCACCTCATTTGCACAGATTGTATTAGTACATGTGAGATGTTTGGCCACAGCTTTGGGGACTGCAGCAATTCTAGCATTGCATTACCTGTCACTGCTATTTGGCTTACATCCAGCCATACGACTGCAGATCGGTTCCCTTCCTTTGCATGGAGACCACAAGGAAACGCCTCTACATTTTAGCCTGCATAAAGTACTGTCTAGTGGTGTTTAGTGCTAAATAGGATGCAAGTGATGTAGAATAAACACTTTCCTTTGAAGACCAATGGAAGTCTATTAAGCATTTACAAATTTGTGTGTGTGTGTGTGTGTGTATATACACACACATTTATATTAGTCATTTAGCAGGCACTTTTACCCAATGGAATGAGGACAACCTGAAGCAATCCACTTAACAAGATCAATAATAAATAATATATATGTATATATATAATGCACATATCTGCTGTATTTTGCTTTTTCTATCACGCAAAGAAGTCAGATCAAGATCATCTCGTTTAGACTGTCACCCAAATCCAGATTATGTGCAAATCAGTTTAGAGCTACATTCGTAGCCATGGTTTGGAATCCTGTTAAAATTACAAATCTGAGAAATCCATTTTCGGTCCTGACCATTTAAGATTGGATTTGGCCTATTTTTTTTTCCCATGTACTTTTCATGATACCTAAAACATAAGACAATATACTACTAGTATATGCACCTTTATAGCAAACAGAGAGCAGTGCAGAATAAAGCCAAACATTTAGCTTCCTGCGTTTTTCCTACCACTGCCTCATAAGAAATTAAATCCAAAGATAATAATAATCCAGCACGTTGGTAACATGTTGTCATGATGTATGGAGAAAAATCCTGGAAGTTGCTGAATAAAACCAATTCATGAACATCTTGGATTGCATTGGCGAGTGAATTATCAGGAGATATTTATTCTGGAAGTGAAACTGACAGGTTTCTAATTAACCCCTGTGACTGAAAATGTCAGGGAGACAAAATAGTAATTACAACAATCATCTATAATATTTCCAGAAAATACTGGAGGTTTGTGTCACACCAGAAAGTTCCAAGGACATTAAAATCATTCAGGGAAAGGTTCAAGGTCACTTACACTAAATGAACAAGTGTACAATTTTGAAAAAGAAACAAAAGAAAAATCCAGACTTGTTCTGAAACAGTACAAAATGTTTTCTATTCACTATTCCATTTCTATGACATTAAGAACCGTAAAACTATTTTGTGGCTGCAATATAAACCTAAACTGAAACCTAACGTTTTCATTCCATTTTGGTATTCTAAGTGCTGACTTCATTCTAACCAACGGATATGGTTTAAAGGAAGATCCAATCAGAAGTCACTGAAGAGTTTCATAGTGCATCATTTAACCAATGACTCAGTCTGGCCTAATGGTACTCCTTCCCAGAAGTCCCAGCATAGCTCTCTACTGTATAACTCCTCAAGCAGGAAAATGTGCTGCAAAATATGCCAATATTGTAAAGAAATGTCTTTGAGGAAAAGAGGAGGAAGTCATTGCCATCCTTTCTAGCATCACTGAAAATGATTCAGTGTTACAGGACTAGCATTTTCTAATTACAAAGTCTGGAAACTGCTGCATTCTTCAAGGTATGGTAGCACAATTGGCAAAAAGAAATAATAATCATGACTAATTCCGTCATGACTGAGGTCATGATTATAACGTGATTACTTATTGACCTTAAATATTCTGCATTGTGTAAACAAATTAATATACAGTCTACTTCACGCATGCATACTTGCATGGTTAAAACACAGAACAAGAAACAGACATTGTTGGAAGCCAAAATCATAATAAAAACATTCAAAAATAAATACAAATTCACAGCTCTAGTCAAATTCACACTATTACTTATATATATATATATATATATATATATATATATATATATATATATATATAGATAGTGGTACCAGCAATGCTGCATTTGTAGTAAGATACTACTCTTTTGTTTGAATGACTCTAGCCTCTAAGTCCCAAATGCAGCTTGTTAAAGATGAGTAAGACAGTGGTTTCTGTTATACACTGGTTTGCAGCGCTGCAATACTTTGCGGAGACATGCTTGAGAGCCAGGAAAAAAAAATCAAGATGTGCTTGCATGCAGCCTGTGAAGAATTTATTGCCTTTTACTTCACCTTCCTCTTCCTGCACTCAGGCTGAACAGCACATTCACACGTGGCTTGAGGGCGGTCTCAATAACTGCAGCCCATTTTGAAGTGTGAAAACGATGGAAGCCAACCGATATTTCTTGACAAAGCAGTGTTTCTCAGACGTAATAAAGAAGTCACCCAGATGGTTTTCAGTGATTGCTGTGCATATTTAACTTTTAGATACCCATTAGAACAACTTTATACAGCATTCTGTCTACTGCAGCAAAGGTTACATGATAAAAATTTCACTCAAAAAGGAACATTTATGAATCATTTCAGCTTCAAACCATCAGGTATAAATTAATTTGTTTTTCCATCTTATCAAATTTGGAGAAATGTAGCATTGCATCACTTGTTCACTAATGGATTAGTTCTGTCAAATTATGTCCAAACAGCTGATAAAAACATCTCAATAATTCCACAGTGTAAATCACTTATTTATATTTAATATTAAACGTTGCTTCTGTCTAGAAATTAGTACACTATCCATAATACAGCTTCTTTCAGTGAAAAGACCTACCTTGTGTCAATCAGGAGAGAAATATGTGCATATCAAGCACTGTTCTGAGTGAAAACAACCAGAAAAAATTGCATTTGAATTCTGATGCGACAAAAGGAGAATGGGCTTTTCCACTGGAGGAAAGAGGTGCCTGGATTATGGACTATTATAGTCTATGTAACTTCAAGGAATGCATTTTGAAAGCAATGTATGATGCTTTATATATAAATTAAGTGTCCTAGAAATGTCCACATATTTTCTAACAAGCTTTAAAATTGTACCTGTATAACCATAATTTTCTACATAAATACCATACACTAGTGGTTATTTTAGCCTGTCACAAAAGGTCACAAAATACATGTTTTACATTATGCGATTAAAAATTTTTTTGTTTTTCAATATTAACAGTAACAGTGTTTTGGTGTAAACTATTTTAAACAAGAAATACCGTTAAAGAGTCATGAATAGGATATCCTGCAAAACTTTCTCTAAGTTACTTACCAGAAGTGTAAAATGTCTTTAAAGGATGCAGAACACATCTCTGACATTTTATTTATTTATTTCAATACTAATCTAAAGATGCTGACTCCCAGAGCTTTGTAAAAGTTAACATTAAAGCTCCGAAACAAACTAGCTAGCAAAACGCAGAAACAAATTAATTGTGGATATAATTTCCTAACTTGTAAGCTGCATTATAGCAACGATGATGTTTATATGATATACTCTGCGATTTATCTCTGCAGCTTTACGTCTTTGATTTATTGAATAATATGGCTAATTAGAGATATAAAATATAGTATTCTTGCCCTGCAGCGGGATAAGGCTCATCAAATACAAAGTCTCCTTTCTTCACCACTTAAACTGTGTTTGGTGTAGTGTCGCGCTTCCCTTCAGTCAGAGGAGAGTCGGTCAAAGCAGCACCCGATGACTTTTTATACTTCACTCGCCACGCGCTGAAGGCACGCTAGCTCTGCGCAGGACGCTCCTATTGGCTGGCTGAGGAGCACCGAGTCATGACAGCGGCGTTTGACCAGTTTGGCCACTTGGTACGTCACTAGAAATATGTTTTAAAGCGTCAATAGTTATGTGGAGCATTCTTAATAATAATCTATTCTCAAGCTATAGTTTTTGTGAATGCATTTTGTGTTAGTTTTAAAATTAGTTATGTAGAGTTATCTCGAAAAAATATACATTTATATATCATATTCTCATTTTCAATTACACATTGTTACTTTTTTATCATACTTGGACGCATTTTTATACACAAACACATATTTAGGGGTAAGAAGAACCGCTAATATTGATTTTAGTAAAATATACAGCCTATGTTTTGAATAAAAAAAGGGAAAAATTATTAAATTAAATGTTGCCTTAAAATTAGTAATTATAATACTCCTTTTCCTTTCAGTTCATGCCATAAAATGCTCTGTATTCATCAGTTCATGTAAATACAAGTTATTAAACAGCGTTATAAGTGCACTATGACTTTATTCTGGTACACAAAAAGTTAATAAGTGCAGAACAAGAGAGAACTAGGAATCAGGCACGTCTGAAAAACCATAAAAGGCATTTTTAGATTATCAACTGCCAGTCCGCAGCAACTCTTTTCAAACATATATTTAAGTAACTTCATTAAATAGTCATATTCCTACACATCAGAAAAATCATATGCAGAAAAAACTCTAAACCAATTAAATTCAACTCCCCTTTCAGATTGGCAAAGCAGTACAATTGTAAATGTAAGATCTTCACAGTTTGATGATCAGTCTTTCAAGATAAGTGGAGCTTTTGACTTAGCCAGCAACCTCTGCACCCAAAAAGCTCCTCCACTATAGTCAGGGCAAACTCAGCTGGTTCTGGCTTCTGCTGAAATGATCTACGATACCATCCTTCTGAACCACGAGCCTCTGAATATTTATAATGATCTGGGGAAAGAATACAAAATAATTCATAAGGCTAGATATCCCCACACTCAACAGTCAACCCTAGTTTTAAAAGAACAATACAGTGTAGCTTTATTATAGTAATTACTCCTTTGCTGTTTGCACTAGTCTGCACACTTTGCACTATGTGTCCTAGACACTATCTTAGCTCAGTATGTGAGTTTTTGTATTGTGTTGTTGTGACTGCTGGTCCTGTAGAAACATTGTCTCTTTTCACTATGTACTGCACAGCTATATGTAGTTGAAATGACAATAAAAAGCAACTTGACTTGGTTGACTAATTATCTGAATGACTTTCAACATATCTAGAAATACAGTACATACATATCCATTCGCTGTGTTCAATGAAATACAAAAGTAATGTCCACAATTTGTATGTAAAAGATGCAGGAAGAAGGCTGAGTATGTGTTTTCAATCCTGATTTGAAGCAGAGTGAGCGTGCACACATTAACCTGATCGCTTTGTCTAATGTTCATCTGAACAATATGTGTTTGAATTCATCAATTAGGATGGTTAGTTCCAAATGGAAATAAAAATTAGCCAAGTCAACACGGCTGTGTGCACTCTCCGTTAGATCACAGCATGCCCCTCAAGTATGCAGAGTTTCCATCACTGACATTAAAGGCCTTTGCAAAAAATTGTAGGTATATGCAGAGACATTACCACCAGCCATCATCTTGTCCTTGGCACCTGGATGAGGTGGTAACTGTGCTACCATATGCGATACCGTGAGCCAGAGAGCCGTTGGGCCTGCAACAAGTCAGAAATTACAGGCGGTTAGAATTACACTTTGTTTCACCATCTAAAATTAAAGCCAGGGAATTTGTGTGTGTGGGGATCTCACGATTGCTTATTTGTGCTGTTAGCAAAGCTACTTAGATAAAGGATCTTGAACAAACCTGTATTGTGTAAAACTCAGAATAAACCTAGTTATTTTAATATAAAACTCTTGCTGAAGTCACACTGTGCATGATTCAGCGGCAGTGTGGAAGGGTAAAGTGACTTTTACATGGCGTAAATCATATCGCTATCAGCCAAACATCAATATGGTGTTATCTAAAATAAACCCTGTATGAAATTTCCATCTAATTCTGGGATCTGCATTGGAAAGGGACGGAAGAAAGTAAAAATAGGGATCTAAAAATAACAGAGGTTTGCTGCATTATCACTGACAGTGCCTGGCTCAGCACTGAGCTCATCCCTGAACATTAATGAAGAGAGCTCTTAACTATTGATTGTGCACCTGGCAGGCGCCCAGTGCGGTCTAGTGATTACACTTTCTCTGGCATGACGTTTACCGACGATCTAATCCTTGCATCTACTGTTACGTCTTGCCTTAAAAAGCTTTGTCCACAAAAGGAAATAAAAGAAGGCAGAATAAAGGAGGCCTTTACGTCCTAATCAGTCTTTGTTCCAGAACATTTAACAGTGATATTTAATTAAATATGTCTTTAAATATCACATTGGTTAAAAATTCTCATTCATCTCTTTCATGCATATTGTATTGAAAAAGGAAGTAAAATACTGTGCTCAAATAAATAATAATAATAAATAAAAAAGGGGGTATTATTATTATTATTATTCCTGATCATTATTGTACCATTAGCCTTGGGTTGTCATAACCCTTCACAAACATAGTCTTCTTGTGGACAATCATTGGTAGGTGGAATTAGATAAAAGAAGACATTGGACAGAAAAGGTATATACCTCTGGTCAGCGGTTGTAATTAATGCGAAACTAACTTAAGTATTAATGAGTAATATTATAGTTTTATTTTAGCCTTTACTGTGACAGGACAGATCGACAGAGAGAAAGAATCCGAAAGGTCATTGAGTTTAGATTCAAACGGGGCGATCCAAAGCTCAACAGCACTATGAGATTTTAAATATGTTTTCATTTCATATTTTTGGTTATTTTAATTTTATTTTAGATTTAGCAATTTTGTTAAGAGAGTGTAATTTTTTATTAAATGTTTACACAAACTAATTTATAAAAGTTTATAAACAGTTCATGTGCAAAAAACTGATTTTTAGCAATTCTCAAAATCATGGTTATTTTTCATTGTACATTTTAATCTCAAAGAAACTGCAGTTATTTTTGACTAGAAAGAAAAATGAGATATATATATATATATATATATATATATATATATATATATATATATATATATATATATATATATATATATATATATATATATATATATATATATATATATATATATATGTGTGTGTGTGTGTGTGTGTGTGTGTGTGTCTACATGCTAAATATTTTGAAATATATACAGTGGGTATGGAAAGTTTTTTCAGACCCCCTTAAATTTTGTTATATTTTGGCCATTTGCTAAAATCATTTCAAGTTCATTTTCCCTCCAGGTGTACACAGCCCCCATATTGACAAAAAAGAATTGTTGCAGATTTATTAAAGAAAAAACTGAAATATTACATGGTCCCAAGTATTCAGACCCTTTGCTCAGTATTCATCTTTCCCTCGATTTCAACCAGTCATCCTGTCACTGCAGCTAAAAAGCACCCTACAGCATAATGCTGCCACCACCATGCTTGACTGTTGGGACTGTATTGGACAGGTAATGAGCAGTGCCTGGTTTTCTCCACACATACCACATGCAGCTTAGAGTGCAAGGCCAAAGTCTCATCAGACCAGAGAATCTTATTTCTCACCATCTTGGAGTCTTGCACTCCAGGCCTCTGCCATAGCGCAGTGGTGATTTCACTTTCTACAACTTTCTCCCATCTCCCAGCTGCATCTCTGGAGGGCTCAATAACAGTGATCTTTGAGTTTCTTCTTCAACTATTTCCTGAGCTCTTCTCCCGATAGCTCAGTTTTGGCCCGGACAGCCAGCTCTAGGAAGGGTTTTGAGTCGTCCCCCAGCGTCTTCCATTTAAAGGATTATGGAGGACACTGTCCTCTTAGGGACCATAAGTGCAAGCAGAATTTTTTTGTAACCTTGGTCAGATCTGTGCCACAATTTCGTCTCTGGAAGCTCTTCAGGCAGTTCCTTTGACCTCATGATTCTCATTTGCTCTGACATGCACTGTGGCTATGGGTCTTTATAGAGAGGTGTGTGGCTTTCCTAATCAGTCAATTGGTATGTTCAAACACGGTCTCAAATGAAGGTGTGATCATTTCAAGGATAGTCAAGGAACAAAAAGAGAACAGCACGGAGTTAAATATATGAGTGTCACAGCAAAGGGTGTGAATATAGGACCATGTGATATTTCAGTTTTCTTTTTTAATAAATCTCCAAAAATGTCAACAATTCTGTTTTTCTATGAATTCCGGGTGCTGTGTGTACATTAATGAGAAACTTGAATGATTTATTTACTTATATGGTTTTAGTTAACTGGAATAATCTGAATGCAGTGATTTCACCGATGTCAAAAGCCACCCAGAACTTTAGTCCAGTTAACTTTTGAGAGTACACAACATATGCATCTGCAAAGCTAATTAGACATCTCTTGGAAGGTTGAGTTTACCAAGTGTAACTGCCCAAAAAATTACAGATGCTAATTTATTTTTGACAATCTGATTATTCTGAATCTCTGACACAGACTCTGTTTTCAAAGGTACTCCACAGCACTAAAAAGCCATTTCCTGTTCATTAGAGATCCCTATGGGGACATCTGCAGTTTTCTGGGAGCGCCTTCCACTCTCCTCTGCTCTCTACGGCCACATGGGCTCACTGTCCTCATTCAACCGTCAGCTACAGGCCCTTGAGCGACAAATCTGATAGCACACATCACTGTGTTCAATACGCCCACAAATGAAGACAGAGACGTGCTTAATACTGTAATTATTACAACTCATTATCCTCATAATTTGTATTTCAGATTTGTAGTTTTACAGATCTGCAGTCATAATTACAATCCATTGAGCCATGACATCATATTGACATGCCACACATTTGGAAAGAAACAGCCAGAAATATCCAGGCCCAGTTCCAGGTGGCCCACCAAAGCGGGGGCAAAAAGCCGCTGGAAAAAATTACCAAAACCCTCTGGGATTCTTACTGGAGGAAAAAGGTAATATCACGGCTTCTCTTGCTGACATTTTGCCTAATGGATCAAGCGCAGAAAGAGTTTAAATAAATGCTGTTTATCAGGGAAGGTCAATGTACACAGAGGTCATGATATGAAGATTACCTGCACAGATTGCAGCGATCAGACCCTTCCTGCTCTCCTGGTCCTTCAACGCACCTCTTTCACAGTAGGAGACTATAACACACACACACACACACACACACACATATATAACATGCCATTACTGAAATCACTGTCACACTAACTGTACCTCTTCAATTTACATAATTATGCAATGTTTGCATTCCACAATACAACCGCATTTCTAACCTCAGCCAGATGGCGCAAAAAGATGTTTTCTATTTATTTGAAGGATGCAGCATGGCCGTATTATGCAAGATGCTCATGGCGTGAGGGCTTTCCTATGGAATCATTCAACTGTAAAACACTCATAATTAAAAGCAAAGTCGTACCTCCAGAAAGGTTCTGAGCTCCAAGCAAACCTCCAGGCAAAAAGCACGACATCACTCTGGACCTGTCAGAAAATGACATTCATCTACATTAAGCTGGGGTGTTTTGGTTATGTTTGACAATCAAGATTGTTTCCCTTCCCCTATAAGCTGATATGCATATGATGGTATTAAGTTTTTGGGTGTGATTAATTGAACATCTTTGTAAGTCTAGCTTCATGGAGTTTTACTGGCAATGCATTGTTGACCAGTGGATGGAGACAACACTCCAATTCACCTATGAGCTTCAACTTCATTCAGCACTAATTAGATTATTAGTATGAGAGCTGAACTAAGCCAAACCTGTTTCTTGGGCGTCCTCTAGGCTGGAATCTGGGCAGATCATGACATCACGGCTGCACTGCACTGGCTCTTTACCCACCAGACCTGCCACTGTAACAGCAATCTATAGGAGAGGAAAAAAAACATGTACACATATGGCACATACATATATATAAACACACATACATATACATATACATACATACAACGTGTATATGTGTGTGTATGCATGCTATGCTATACAAATATATGTATGCATGCATGTATACAAATATAAGCTTTTCTTAAGAGTTACAAATAGTACGAGAGAAGTTTTTTGTTTGTTTGTTTATTTACATTTTCATCCAGACCATAGGGCACATTAATACATCAACATCTACCTACCTTTCTATCTCTTCATTTCACAATATAGTTCTTGAGCAGCAAATATTTAGAATAAAAACTTTTTCTGAATATTTGCTGCTCAAAACAATTTCTTATTGTTATGAAGTTTTGAGATTCTATGGTGAATAGAAAGAACAAAGAGCACATATTTTAAGTACTTTTTTGTTTTGTTTTTGCAATTTGTCGCCACTTTTTGAACAATTTAGGCATCCTTAAATAAAACAGCTAAATAAAAGCAAAAAGTTCTTTAAAAAAAAAAAAAAACTACACGTATGCGATCTCTAATTATGTAATGTCAGTTCAGTCAGTTCACTCTGCAAACTTTGGCATTTACTGCAGTTCAGAGTCTGGCAGCTGCATGTTACCATATACCATTGCATATTCAACAGACACTGGTCACTGCACTCACTTTACAAAGACAAATGCAAATTCACATAATGTGTATAATACGGCCCGCGCACCGCTAGCGGCAGTGTGTTGTTCCACCACTCCGGATTGTTCTGTACAGACCCCGCTCTGCGCATGACATCCACCGGGATCACCGTCTCCATTTCCTCCGCGCCCGTAGCTAGAATCACTGAAGCTCTTTTACCAGCCATGACTGCGAGTCTGAGGCCTGTGACTGTCTGCAGCAGATCCACCCTCACTCCAGACGCAACACATTTATTATGAAAGGCGTTTCCAGGTCTTGTCTCTGGGATCTGCCAGGCAAAATAAAAGTCTTCTTTTGATTATTATTGTCAGTAATTTAATTTATTATATTCTATGTGTTATCCTGTACTTTGTATTATTGTTAAAATAAAATCATGTGATATCTGTCGATATCTGAAGTGTGAAAACAATTTACTAATCTCATCACAGAGATTAAATTTACACCCAACAGAAAATATCTTTAAATATATAATATACACTACAGATGTATTTTCCGTTATGAAAATGAAACTACAGCAAATGCATTAATTATACATAAATGGAATTATTCATATGTAATTCCTTCACATCTGTTTTATCTGTGTGTATTCTAATATATATGGATATATAATGTGGTTGTATGCAGTTACAAGTGGTTTTTTAAAGCCCAAATTATTAAGTAATGGTACTGTAGATGTTTGAACACTTGTTTTGATACAAACGGTTCTTTTGCAAACAGCCCCCAGAGACTAAAAAGTGCATGTATTTTGAAACTGCTATTATCCTAAATTGTTTGCATAAAGACACTCTCCTTATTTGTTGTGAGAATACTGATAAAGATTTTTTCCTATACTATTGGATTTTTCTTTCTAATTTATTTAAAAATCTCCTTATCTTGATGACAAAATGTTATTTCTCATCATGTTTTGCATGTTTTTTTGTTTGCTTGTTTGTTTGTTTGTTTGTTTTTATTGTAACTGCTTTTTATTTGTTGATATAATGTTTGTAAGAAAATACAAATAATTTTTTTGAAAATGCAACACTGGCCACTAGAGGACGATATAGACCACTGGTGCCACTTTCCAGGCATAGTATTGGTAACTGGCTCTTTCGTTGATGGGCCTGAAACAGCGTTCAGTGTCATCATCTGAGCAATAAAAATATTGACACTGGAGCAAATTTCCAGTAATTTCAAAGGAAATTTTATATTTAATGTGCTCATTTTAATGAGATGCTGAAGGAATAGAAGATGAAGGATTTTTTTATGAATTTATACAAATAAATTCTCAAGCTGTTACTGATGAGCATCTAGGTTTTCCATTCTCAGCCATCTCTCTCAGGTTGCATCTCTGATGCTAAGCGCGTTGGTCCAGAATGCACTGCAGCAATGGGCCGATACACACAACATGGAGTCCTGGCAGTGGTTAGTTTGTTCTGCGTGCCTGTGTACAAATCAGCAGGCAGCGGTGATTACCAACATATGCACTGCCTGGGATCAACTGAGCTCACCCTACATAGCTTATAGTGCCTTTATTTTAATTATTTCCCCAACTCTTTGCTCCAGAAGCTTGTGAGTGTGCGCATCTCCCTCCTCAGCAATTAAAGTTGTTTATAAAAGCAGGTAACCCTAGTAAGACGAAAGGGATTTGGCTTGAAACACAAGCGTGTGGAGTCGTCCGCTCCAACCATCTGTGCCCAATCCTCAGCATACTTACAGCTGGCTTGGCCGCTGCTGGATTAAGATGCTGACACATTCTCAAGACAAAGAGGCATCATGATTTTGGACTCAACACCGTTTTCCTGTCGCCTTGTAAATCAGGCACCAGAGATGTGTGCTGATGTTGCTTTTTGTTCTCCTTGAAAATATTATTAAATACTTCTTAAAGCATTAAGCCCAGTGCAACTTTGTATTCAGCATTCATAATAATCACAATATTTCATGAGCAACTTTATGTCAGCATATTAGATTAATTTATGAAGGATCATGTGACACTTAAGAATCAAGAAGTAATGGTGCTAAAAATTCAGCTTTGCATCACAGGAATAATTACATTTTACAATATGTTACATGAGATAATAAAGTTATTTTTAAATTGCCAATAATATTTTTTTAATATTGACAGTTTTACAAGAATGCATGTGATAATTAATTCTTGTTTTAAAAAATAAAGAATGTGGTCTTTTGGTAGTGAAAAAAGAACCATTATTTATTGTTAGATTAAGATCAATGAGACAGATGGTCTCAGAAGGTATACAGCTCTGACAGAATAACCAATAAAATTAAATTTTCACCTATTAGATTGTAGTTTATTATATCTACACCTACCCCAAACCTAAACCTACCACTTACATGAGATTAAAAACCTGTATTTATTGTTGTACAATGTATTAAAGTGTATTGATGTGTGCATGCACAGCAGAGCCATACGCATCCCCTCTTGCTTGTTTTACCTAAAAGTACTAGCGTTCACTTAAGACATTACAGATTATCTCTGTGTATTTTAGCTTAGTAAAAAAACAGTACCTCTGTGTATACATTATGAGGCTATGTTTAGAGGCATATTGGATCATGTGGCACAAAGCCATTACAGTCATTTTTTTCTGTAGCTCAAAAATTAGCCCGTGTGCATTCGACTCATTTTGCCAGCACAGGTTACATATGCTTAAAGGGTTAGTTCACCCCAAAAGGAAAATTCTGTCATTAATTACGTATTAATTTCTGGACATTAGTACCCTTGCGTCATTGCAAACCCACAAGACAACTTTGTTTATCTTTGGAAAACAAATTAAGATTTAAAGATGAACTTGGAGAGCAATCTGTTCCTGCGTAGACAACAACGCAACTGGGAAATGTTCCAGTATTCTCGTTGTAATACAGCTGAAGTTGAGTCACTGATGTCACATTTGACCTGGGATCGAAACCTAAAAATAACTAAATACAAGCGTCAGCTGATGCTGGCATAGGACATCAAATTAACTTTGACATTAGATGTTGAATTTGGTCACTTGATTTGTACCCAATTTTTAACCAAATTTCCAAGCATTTCGCCTTTATTCAATAATGCCTGCTGAAGACATTTGACCGATACCATTAACATTTTTTTAGCATTATGCACCACACAACAGCGGCGCGTTCTGCAGCTTTGCGAGCAGAGAGTATGCACACCACGTGTTGTGGCACTGTCATGTTGAAAACCGACACACAAACAATTATTCTTGTAACTTCATAAAATTACGGTTGAACCACTGAAATGTCCACGGACTATTTTAACAATGTCATACTGCTTTCTTTTAATGTGCTGCTGTCTATAGAGGATCAGAAAGCTCTTGGTTTCAAATAATACATATTATATTTGTTCTAAGCAAAGTCTTATGGAATGGTTTACAAGACATGAGGGTGAGTAATTAATGACAGAATTTTATCTATCTCTGTATTAGATATACTCCATATACTGAATCAGGTAATGGTGTAATGGTGTTCAAAGTCATTTTGAAGGCATGAAGAAAACGCTACAGGTAAATAAAGTTTAAATATGTCATTAATAATTTTAAAGCGATAAGATTATTGACTGCCACGCGGAGCTTTAACAGTCACTACAGCAGCGGATCCGTCCACCTCCATGTTTACAGTTCATTGCACCCAGACATTTGGATGTCACAAAAAGTAAATAGAGAGATTTCATGTTGACTTTTAGTTTTAAGGCCAATGAAAATCTATTTAAACAGCTCTGCTTTCTTTTCTCTGATTTACAACTCAGCAAGCATGACATCTCAGGCTGCAAGACTTACATTTCAACAGACGTTCAGCAGCATCAGTCAAGGAAGGCGAAAAGGAAGCGTGAGCAGATTGAAACTTCACATACGAGTATGTTTCCAGTTAACCACATGTGTGGACTTAAGGAAGAAGTCGAGAGCTTTACTTTCAAAATGGTGCGTCTTTGGCACTCGGAGGCCTCATGTCCCTAGAAACACAGAGCTTAGGAGTAGTGATGTAAAGCAGGTTTACAGCAGAAAATCCACAGAACAACTGTATAAAAGGGATAGGAACAAGTGTACAGAGTCTTTCATCTGGTTTGGCAGCAAGCTCTTCTTTATCTTTCCTGACTCTCTGTCCTCTTTATTTCCGTCTGATTTAGTGATCTGATATGTTCGTTCTCATCTGTGATGTGACTGTCTAATGCAGGAGCAAAGTGCAGTTTAACTTCGTGCATTATTATCTGTCGCCCTCCACCATGCAGCCGCTCCTTGCCAGACCCTCTGCAGACTGCAAGCTATCTAACACTGCACAGAGGTTCCCTCTCAAACCTGAGGGCTTCTGGAATGTTACCACTGGGGATTCTTTAATACTGAGGATTTTTCTTCCTTTAAAAGGCAACCAACAGATGCAGAAATCAGGGAATTCCACAAATTCTTGTTTGTCACTGAAATTAATCCTGTTAACAGCCCTGTGAATATGAAGCGGTGTAAACATAAAAATAAACTTACTTCCTTTTGCTTCTTTTTTAATTTTTTTTCTGGGAGTGACGTGTACAAGAAGGCCTGCCTTTTTTGGGTTACAGACCTTTTATGACATCTGCATCAGATAGCATGATGCTTCTCTGAGACAGATTAGGCACTCTATATTTAAATTGCCACCATGATGCATTTCAAATGGTTGCTAGGGTGGTTACTTATGGCCTAGGTTAAAAATATCCCAATCTCAAGTTATGTTGAGGAGATATTCATGTTAAGTAAATGCAGTGAGATTAATAGTATAATCTGTCTAACATGGTATGTTTTTATTTTTATTATATATTATATATAGATATATGTTAGCAAGCACTTCCTAACTGCAATATTTTTCCATATTTTGTTCCATAAATCTGGTGATTTTATTTGCATTACAGTGTTCTGTAGACAATCCATATTGTTTGACTTTAAAAACAACAACAATTTATTGCGATTACAGTATTTGTTAGAGCTTTGAGTCTTTTTCTTTTAAAATTACCTATTATGGATCTTTGAAAATGCAGTTTGTAACACAGCTTTCAAGTGATGAAAACATCCCATTAAACTTGAAGTACGGTTTATAAAGTTATTGTCTTTCAAAAAAAATTGACTCTGAATCATTAGACAAATAGTTTTTAAAATCGTCCCAAAGCTGTTTCATGTTGGCGTTCAAAATAGAGAGCAGCTATTAGCCATGTCTTGTTAGTCTGTTTGTTCTGATGAAAATGCTAATTCATTCTTTGCTACTAGGTGCCACTGTTGGAGCATTAAATGTTCAACACTGCTTTAAATTAAATCGACCAATCACTGGAAGAGGTTTGGAAAAATGAGTTGTTAAATGAATCGTTAGAGTCCATGACCAAATAAGGTCAAAAAAATTGCGTATTATACAAAAATGCCAAGTGTTTTGTTACCTTGCATGCATGTCAGCCTGTTTGGTACTCCCAAAACCAAAATATATTAACAGCTAGTGGCTGAAATAGGTACTACCCAGGTAAAATAATTAATAAATAAATTTATAAAGTCTCCTGCTTCCTCTCAGACTTGACACTCATGTAAGTTGCCAGATTGAAACCATTCAAGAAGAATAGCACTGAAATCAGCAAGCCTCAGAGGCTGGGACACAACAAACTGACAAAACAAAAGCCGACAGTGTTGTTATAAAGCTCAGAACCTGAAGCGACTGCAAACTAACATAGTAATTTAGTGTCTATATGAGAGAATTAGCTGTCTATATCAGCAGCTCATCAATAGTATATATTAGTTTTTCAAAACTAGAAATGAAACAATGATATGTGAAAATCATAACTATGCTAATCATAAATCAGCGGTAGTTTGCTAATTTTGAATAGGCTATCAGTTGTGTTGATAACTTTTTGTAAAGTTAAACGCTTCACGTAACATTGGATCATGTAACATTGGATCAAATTCTGTATGTGACACCTCATTTTACAATGCATTTACAATAATTGGATATTAAAATGATGAATATTGGATATTCATTTTGTATCAATGCAGATAACAGTCAAGCGTGGCAAGACTGGAGCCCTAGGAGAGCACGACATGGAACACAAACAGACATTGATCAGAAACACACCTTTCCTAATAGAATAACTGGCTGTAGCCTTGGTTTTGTATTTGAACTTGTTTCTTAAATATCACCAAAATTAATTTCTTTGCTTTAATACTGTAAAAATGACATACAATTGCCTTTGTCCATGCCAAAATCAGCAAAGTGCATTAAAAGTATCACACTTATAATTTGGCCCCATGCATATGTTAATATGCTATTCTCTCTCTCTCTTTCTCTCTACCAAACACATACACACATATGACATGATTTCAAATGCATTTTACCCGCTTCCAGGACATTTGGGTGCACAGAGATACGTGCACAGCCTGTGAGCTGTAATATTCCGAGGTGGGATTGCAGGTTCCACTCTCCTATTACTCATTAGATCATAATAACACAGGGCCTATCTTCAAACACAGCATACTGATGACACATGAACCTGAAGCAAGGGCCCTATGGGATAGCGCCTCTAAGTGGAGTGTAACAAATACTTGGGATTATTAGAGTATTTGTCACGGCTGACAGTGGTGCACACCAGCTGGGTACGATCCTCAGCTTATCTTCAGAAACCTGGCCCCTCAGGTTCAGGCAGCAGTGTCAAATATGCCAGGGCTTTTAGCCTGAAACACCTATTTAACTGATTTAAATGATTTTCTATGATTTTTAAGGGCAATAGAGTAGGATAAACCATAGCTATGGGGAAACATGCTGCTAATTGCAGAGAATATATCTATAAATCAGAACCATAAATTTGTCTGCAATTGCTGGGAGTAAAAAGCTTTATTGCTTAAAATCTAAATAAAGAACTAAATTATTTTTATATTATCAATACAATTAGTGATGTATGTTGAAAACATTTTAAGATGCTGAATTTAAAAATCTCAGTAAAATCTTTTGCATAGCAATATAATTTTCGTAAATATGGATTATATAAAATAATACGATTTTCAAATTAAATGTATGAATTAACTTAATTAGTGGACTTCAACAGTAAAATGTTAAAAAGTTTACTGACTAAAAATTCAAAATGTGTGTAATTTAACAGTCTGAAAAAGAAGTGGGGAAATCAGTATTAGAGCATAAAAATATGTCTTCAGAATCATTCATATGTATGAAAATGGGATATGAATTAAATAAAAAGAGTTGCAAATGAGAAAAGAGCACACGTGTTAGAAAAAACACAAATTAGTAAAACACTTGCTCTTGCCATGTTAATAGAATTCTAGCTGCTTTGAAACTAGATTAAAAATTCCGACCACTTGTTTACTTTGGGTTTCACACTACCTTGGAAAACCTGGAAGCCAAAAGACACAGAAAAGTAATGGAAGTTAATAAAACCAAAGTCGTGCATTTTAACACATTTGTGGAAGTAAATCATTAACTTTTATGTCCTAGTAAATCATGAACAATTGGAAAAAGTCAAAGGGCATTTTACAGTTGTTAAAAATCGAGATCTCAAGAGTGAAAAATCTTGACATACAGTTCAACCACAAACCAGAAAATGTGCACCATTTCTGTTACAACATGTTGTGCCGTGGTGCTCATGTGGGCGATGCAGGTTCGGTCACAGTGTGCTGGTGTCAGTCGGCTCTCTAAACAGTAAAGTGGCATAAGGCCAGAAACTAGGCGGCAGGTTTGATGTGTTTTTGGATGGCAGTTAGAGACAGCTGTGTGTACGGGATGTGGCAGGTGGGACAAGCAGCTGCACTTTCATTGTCCTGAAAAGAAGTGCGTGACAGATCATGACATCCAGCCTCCCACACAGGCCGCCCATCACACAGGAGCACATCTGAATCCATGCTGCGCTGCTTCTCTTGCGCCGTGTTGTGCTAAGACTAATATCATTTGCTGTAAAACTCCCAACCTAAACACATGTGGTGTCGTCAGTGACTGGTCAGAATAAGATAAACATTGAAGAAAAGATATATTGAAGAATGATGGTAAACAAACAGCTAATGGTGCGCCATCCATTAATTCATAAAACTTTAGGAGTGAGCAAATAGCATTTATTTTAACTAAGGTATAATTTGAGTTACAATAACAAATACATTTTATGTCGCCAAAAATGCTAAACCTGGTCAGAACCAATAGCCTTGTGGGACGATATTTCTGCTGTATATGACAATAAAAGCTGATATTATATATATTTTATTTTTATATTCTCTATTTTTAAATGTAGTAATTTAATCCTAATTCATCCTAAATCAGTGTTTGAGAAACCCGACTATGACCTTTTATTACACATATGGTAAAAGCATGATGAGTAAAACTATTTTAAAACAACATGATTAAGACGGTTTTTTGATTACCATGGATTTTCTTAATATAACATGTAAATAATATATAAATATAGCAATCATTCAATCTGGAAATCATTACTGTACTTGTTTTACCACCAACCTTCCTTTTATTTTCATCACATTCATTTAGTGCCTATAATCCAAATGTTTTTAACTTCATTGTAATGTATGTAGGTCTATGATTAATGCTTTAGTTTAGCAAAAAATTAACATCCACAGGAAAACTTTAGGCACAAATTGTTAAATATTTCGATTGCATAAATATACTGCAGTAATCTTACATTATATCCTTCAAAATTGAAGAAAGAAAACAAAACTACTCTATATTTGGATTTCCTTTAAAGACACAAGGCAGTACAAGTGAGTGATTGGAAATTTTCAATCACGGTGACAGAAGCTGGTTCACTGTCTTGAGCAGATAGAGTGGAACCATCAGAAGGAAAAACATAAACTCAGATGATCAGTGTCTTCCTCAAGCACACGGTGGGAATTGGATCAGAAACAAATGGAAGTCTTTGAATTTGGCCTGGCTTTAATATCTCCACTTTTCTTAACATCAGTAAGGTGACATTTCATGGCGCCATCAAGATCCAACGCCTTCTGGCGCTTCAGCAATCAATTCTCCATGCATAATAGCCTGCTAGTGTATGCGACATGAATCAGGCCTCCACTCACCCTCCTTTTTAAGAGGGAGGACATCATCTATGCTGGAGAAAAGAAAAGGTCGATAAGGCAGCAGGAAACTAAAGGTAAAGAGGGGACAGATATCAAAAACTTCATCATTTGCATAAAAAATGGTACATATCACTAACAAACACTACCTGCCTTTCATAAGTGTGTGGGGTGATGAAGATGCTGTTTGAACAGCATATACTTTTATTCAGCAAGAACAGAACACTAAAAGAAAAGAGCACTAGAAACAATGTATAATGTTACGGTATATTTGTATTCATATAAGTAATTTATTTTACTAGAACATTAGCCATTTATTAAGCACAAATTAATGCCTCATTCTACATCCTAATCCTACCCAATACCTAAACTTAATTTACCTTACTTACTAGAGAGGAAAATTTGTAGAGATATCTTTAGATTTAGAAGTATTTATATATATTGAAAATCACAGTACATGTCAAAAATCTTGTTTTATGTTTCATCTGAAATAGATATTATGTTCCTATCAGATACTGTGCATTCTAAATGCTTCCTTATATCTGCTATGTTTGGATTTTGACTCGCTTGACCTCTTAGTCGAATTGAATTATGTCAGGAAGCGACGAATGCCAAGCATCTATCAGCAGCATGTTTAACAAACAGAATACTCTTTCTCATATTTCCATCTGTATACTATCACAGGGCTGTCAGCACCGCGGATTGGCCTGCGGTTCAGCGGATGAAAGGAGAAAAGATCCTGTTAGTGAATAATCTCGGCAGTTTACAGAAGAGTAGCTGGTGTCAACTTGACAGAAGTCGGGTTGCACACAGGTTTTGAGATTCACACACAATCATCGTCTTTCTTTAAGTTTGAATGAGGCGAATGTGAAATCAATGGTACATCCCATGTCAGAGATTGTTTGTGTGGGACTCACTGGCTCAGAAATGGAATAAAACTCACATTCTACTTAAAGAAAACAGAAGTCACGATAAAGTGCGGCTGAACTTGCTTTTTTTTTTTTTAGTCGAACTTGCATGGATCACTGTATTGATTTGACATTTCTAGAAGTTTAACAGCTCTTGATGTCAAAGAGCTATGGGTTTACTACAAAAGATATGGTGAAGCATTAAGGCGATATTAAAGGAAAATTCACTTTGGAAACTAAAATTTTGAAGTTTATCAGCTTTCCCAAAGGGCATCTAAGGTGTAGGTTTCTTTTTTTGTCATTAGATCCATTTCAAGATTTTTAGAGTCAAAATCGTTGTAGCCTGTCAGTCATATATTAAGTCGATATAAGAACTTTTTCTATGAGAGAGCAAAATGCAAAGAGAGTAAATTAAACCATACCTCACATCAACAATACACTGATGGCCTAAGACAGCAAGAAAGGAGCTGTATGAGTGTCAGAAAATAAACAGCATTTATATTACACATGTACACCACCATGTCCAAATGATTAGAGGGCCTTTTGGCCGCATCCAGTGCATGGCACGTGTGCTGAAATGTCATGTACCAGATGCGTACGCCCTCACGCCGTTTCTCCACACAACCTTCGTTTGATCTGAATTATTCCCTTAAGCAATATTTTATTTAATTTGAAATTAAAAAATAATTCAAGTCAAAAAGAGTCTCAAATCCTAAACCTTAACTTCTAGTATGAGTGTTAATGTTTAACTCGTTATAAACTAATCAATGTTATATTCATTGGTGAAACCTGTATCGTGGCACTACTACAAAATGTTTGATTGAACATTTATAATCTTAGTAAAAAGAAGAATTGTACTAACAATAAAAATTAGATTTAAATGGTAGTCACGTAAGATAACATTTCAGTGCAAATTGATGTTAATAAAATAATATAATAATAAATAATATAATAAAAATATATAAATAATATAATATAAATAAAAAAAATGTAAAATAAAAATTCAATAAATAAATAAAAAACATAATAAAATTACTATGAACTAATGTAATAATAAAAATTGTAATAGTTGCTATCTGTGTGTCATAAAACTTCCACGTGTCCCATGGCACTAAAAACTGGTGTAATGAAGTTAAGTCAGATTTGAATTACAATATTTTAAAATAGCTTGTCAAATAATAAATACCAAAACATAAAATAAATAAATAAATTATACTAAAATTGATTATTGAAAGATTAGCAAAACTCACTATCACTTTTTATAGTTAAACCTATTAGTTATGCATTTTTATTGAATTAAATGAGTAAAAAGAATACATTTCTACGGTGAATAAACTACAGTAGACAATTAATTAAATCACTCAGTTTCAAATTTCAATTTTGGTGTTTGATGTTAACATTTGTAAGCCAGCAGTGTGACAATAACATAAAACCAAACAGCAGCCAAATATAACCCTTCATTACTTAAAAATGATATTGATATCATGGCCATATTTTAGGGCCAGATTTGAATGCATTAGAAAAAAAATTAAACAAAAATAATTACATAAAAAATGAGTATTATTATAATTACATAAGTTAAATAGTGTGGTATTACTAAAAAACCAGCAGTAGTGAATGAAAAATAAATCAGTTTTAAAAATAAAAAATAAATCTCAAATGCCCTATTTATTGTGTTGAAACTTCTCAGTTAGACATGCTTGTCACAGGTATTGCGTAATGGTCTGTATCTGGCCAGTGTTTTGGTGTGTGTTGTAGAATCTATTGACACCCAAGTGTGTGAAGACAAAGTTGCTGAATAGCTCAAGAACATCTCTGTCTCAGTAGTGTAGCAGTTTAAACAGCTACTCTCTGCTCTGCCTCACTTCATATGCAAAGGAGGAGAGAGAAAAGCGCTCTAGTCTTTGGTTAAAAAGCACTTTCCCTCTTCAAATAACCTAAAAAGTGACAACAGCGGCAGGATCCGCGGCCAAGTGCATTAATTGCCACTCGCTGATGTATAATGCATTTAGCTTCTTCTCCGGCCTTGATTGTGCGCGTGAAGCGAACAAGCGGCAAAACCAGTAATCCCTTTTCATTCTGTTTTACACAGAGAAAACACAAGTCTTTCAAGTTGCCTCTCCTCTTTTTCTGTTTGTCTGTCTATCTCCCTTTCCTCATTCACAGAGAGGTGAATGAAAAGAGGAAGAGATTAAACCTGCTAAATCCAAACAACTCAGCTATACTTCCCATAATTGGCCCCAGAAACGTCTTTGGACATTTAAGCCTGCATTTATTGTTATTGACTATAAGAAAAAATTAATCCTAAATAAAATATATTAATTACATAGGTTTACATTTACATTTAGTCATTTTGCAGCGCTTTTATCCCAGCGGCCACAGTGAAGTACAACAGCGATTCATTTTTAGAGACAAACGGGCAATTAGCAAGTGCTTATAACGCAGTCACAGGGAGTGTTCAAATTAGTACATGCACCAGAAGGAGAATAAACAAGGGGATAAGAAGAGAACCAGAACGTGAAGAGAGTGAGAGTATTGTGATGAGGTCAGAGTATTGCTGAAAGATGTGAGTTTTCAGCAGTTTCTTAAGATTGACAAAATCCAGCATTCGGATATGCGGAAGATCGTTCCACCAGCCAGGAACAGAGAGCGAGAAAGTTCTGGAGAAGTGATTTGAGCCTCTTTGAGATGGTACCATGAGGCGTCGCTGGCTAGCAGATCTCAGACTTCTAGAGGGTGTGTAGATTTGTAATGATGAGTGGAAGTAGACAGTGCACAGTCATGGATTTATTTCTATATGCAAGCATCAGTGCCTTGAACTTGATCACGAGCTGCAATCGAAGTAGCCAATGTAAAGGAGATAAAGAGAGGGTATAACGCATGGGTTCTCTTGGGCTCATTAGACCACCAGCCTGTGCGCTGCATTCTGAATCATTTGTAGAGGTTTTATTGTGTTGATGGAAGTCAGCCAGAAGAGCATTGCAGTAGTCAATCTCTAGAAAGCGAAGCAAGGGCCTGGACAAGTAGCTGTGCAGCTTTCTCTGTTAGAAAGGGCCTGATCTTTCCTGATGTTGTGTAATTACAAACCACTGCAGGGTCCGAGCAGTCTTTGCAATGTGATCTTTGAAGGTAAGTTGGTCATGAGGATTACACAAGATTTCTGACTGAGGATGATGGGGTAATTGGCAGAACCCATGGATGGTGAAGTCAGCCCTGTGTAGTTGGAGTGGCAGGAATACAAGCAGCTCAGTCATGAATACAAATACAAACCAACCACCTACACACACAAACATGTATATACATATACAAGCACAGAAACACTGTTGGTTTGCATAATGTCACGTATGTTTGTGAATATTTATTATACATACACACATACATATAGATCAGGAGTAAATATATTTTGTAAATATTTACATGCATATTCATTTATATATTATGTTCTTATGTTATTATATTTAATTTGTGACATTCTTCTTAAATATATTCAGGCATTTCTTTGTATTTATATATACACATAATAAATATACAGAGCAACACCATATATTATGCAAACAAAACTTTTTTTTGGATGCCAAAGACACTGACTCGTGCTAAAGAAAGCTGAAAAAATGTCAAATGCACACAAAATGACTAAAGTTAAACAATGTCAAAATGCTATTTAAAAGCATAAAAGCGTAGGACCATAAAATGTCCATCAATGAAAATGTTTGGTCTGAACAGTATGATAGAGCTGTCCTGCTGTCCAATATGTATTTGCATAGCTCTGGACACCCTGTTTGTTTCTTTATCACTGCCTCACTAGAGTGGCAGTGGTGTTCCTCAGAGATCCTGCCCTCGGCAGCATCTCTTATTAAATAAGCCTGGCTAAGGCATGGGTAGCCTCTCAGGCCATGGTTGGGGCCTCTTTGCTTTGAGTTTTTTTATTAGAGGTGGATCGGAGACTTAAGCTCCATAGCGATTGCCGTAGTGATTCTCTAGACAGAGGCCCGTCCCCAGCACCGCCTGTATCAAAACATGGGCCCCTTTGGAAACCTACAGCAAGCTTTCTCTCCCTCTCTTTACCTCATGTCCTCATCCCTATTAGAAACCCAATATCTCTGAATACAGTCATTTCCTTTGTATAAGCTCTTTTAGCTATTTTTATGACTTCCTGAACCAACTAGATCTTTATTTTCTAAATAAAACATAGATGTGTTTGTCGCCTGGTTCCAATGAATCCAGACTTTGCATCACTACAGCAAACAATTTTCAGGCAAGACAACAGGCAAAATCCAGGACAAGCAACAAACAAACAAACAAAGTAAAATCAGAAAGATATTACAAAGAAAAAAAAAACAAGGAAAAGCAAGCAAGGAAGCATGGGAGACAGTGATGACACTGACAATGAGATATAAACTTGCAGTTCTGAGAAAGAAAAAAATATGACTCAATCTTGAACAACACTATATGAAATGAATAGGCATAAACATGCAAATTATGGAGGAAAGTAACAGTAAACTACAACTTCTACTAATCATTACAGCTGTAAACATTTTAGCACAGAGCTCTCTTTTCTCTCCACACACACTCCTCAGAGAATGCGATAACGTACCTATGATTCGGGCCCCAGGGGCTCGTAGGGCAGGCGGCACTCCAGAAAGATCAGTGTGGCTGCCCGCTTCTTACATCACTGCCATTCTCATCACACTCTCTAATGCTCTAAGCTGCCCCTCTGTGACATCATTTCCTGCTCCAGCTGGTAGTGACATCAACCTACACCAGATCTTTCCGATAGCTTTGGATCAGGCTTTATGAAAGCAGGAGGACATACAAGAGGTTGTAGGAAACACAACATGCTGTTGGATGCACCAGATAAACACAGGGAAGACTGAAGGATGCAGCTGTAGATTTAAAAGTCATGGGAAAGAAAAGTTCTCTCCGCTTCTCATGTCAATGTAATTTTTACAATTCACACATAAAATCTACTATACATTTTAGATTCATATGTGTTTCTTGAGTATAGTTGTGACTGCTTAGGCTCATCTGCTGGCAGATGCTGGAACTACAACATCTGGACCAAAAATGACAACTATCTACTCACTCATCTATTGAAAACAATCAGTTACCTTCATTTTATATAATCCTTTTAACAATATATATCATGTCAAGCACTCAGCAATATACAATTTGGAGGAAATAATTACATAAGTAATTTATAGTGACAAGATTAAATTTGACATTCTGGGAGCTTAACTAATGGAATAGGGTCTAACATGCAAGTTGTTGGTTTAGATGATTTAATAAGTTTATACTTCGCTTTCTATAGTAGAAAATTAGTAGATTTTTCCTCAGGGGATCTATAGATAATAATCTGATCTGATTCATAGCTGACAGCTGCATGGATTTACAATATTATCTCTGATAGTATTAATAGTATCTGTTGTGATCTTGGGAATGTTAGCACCTGTTGATACTTTTTTGTTGAATTTAGTCACTGTATTAAATAAATAACAAAGGGTTATATTTGTTTCTAAAGAACCGAAGTGATCAGATCTAGCAGTTTTTAATGCTTTTCTGTAAGAAATGGGTAATACCTCTAGTTTTGTTTTCTTCCCAGCTGTGCTTCTTTTTTCCATACTGCTCTCTTTGGGAGTGCGAATGTGTTCTTATACAGAGTCCAGACTTTTTCTTTTGTCTTTCTTAGCATAAAGGAACAACTTTTCTATAGTGCTAGAAAAGAGAGAACATAGTTGTTATTACATCAAGTTTATTACTTTAAGGTTTTCTGTGCTTTTTGCTAAGGAATTGCGATAAATCAAAGAATATTACTTAAGCAAATCCACTGTGGTGGTTCCTAACTGTCACAGTAGCCAGTACAAATATCACAGGATTTATCACTAACATATGTTTTACTAGAGTAATTTTATATACAGCACCATAACCTTAAATGAGTTACATAAAACTTTCTGAAAAATACTGAGAATATTGCTAGAAATTGTAATATCTCCCCTTTACCTTTTGGACATGTCTTATTTTTATAGCATTAATCTTTTGTGGACATGTATAGAAGTAATCTCAATAGAATAGTGATGTAACATGTCTAATTGTTTTTTTTTTTTTTTTTTTTTTTTTGTAGTATCAGAGTACTACTTATACTACTGTTTTAGTGAGCCCCAAACTCTCTATATATTATCTTTTTAGATTAGGATCTCTTCTTTCAAACAAGACCATTTTACATTTCTGCTTGCTTCCAACACTAAGATATCATTGTATGTTCAGAATCTTCGACCACGCACTCTTGCCTAAATGTGCTACGAAATATAAAGACTAAAAGGTTTGCAACATGGAATATGATCCTGGGCAGCTTCAGCATGCTGTAATAACCTGTGATAAAAGCCTTTTTGTTCAGTCAGTGCTGTGAAGTTTTTAGGTTTTCTTGAAAGCACTTCCGTGTCAGGTTAGTCTGGGCGGTGTGCTCTGGGATATGGAGTTCAACAGACATCTTTTAACATCTGCATTTTTAGCATCTGTAAAACTGTGTTTTTCCATCTCAAAAGATATTTCCAAATTGACCTATGCTCTCATCAAATGCAGAAATGTTAATTTATGCGTTTATGTCTCGAGTTAGAGTGTGTAATGCTTTACTGAGTGTGTGATTGGTCTGCAGCTTGATAAACAAACTTCAGCTGGTCAACACAATGTTTGGGTATGACCATAATGCGAGGTCTGTCAACACTGCATTGGCTCCTATCAAACATTAGATAGATTTTAAAATCTTGTTAATTACTATAAAGCCTTGAATAGTTGCTTCTCAGTATTTAAGCAAGCTCTTATCACATTATAGTCCTGCCGTCCACCATTCTCAAAGCTCTGGCCATTTGATATGCCTAGAACATCAAAATCGACTGCAGGGCAGCCAGAACCTTTTCTATCTAGCACCCAAACTCTGGACCAATCTCCCAAACATGATGCAGACCTTCTACCTGAAGCAGACACACTCTGTCCGTTTAAATCTAGATCAAACACACATCTTTTAACCTAGCTACACATAACATCCTATCACCTTCTGTTATTCAAATCCTGTTAAGGATAGTTAGGCTGCATTAATTAGATCAGCTGGAACTGGGAAAACTCCCCATAAAACACAATGTACTCTCAACATGCATTATAAAGAATGGCATCTATGCTAATAGTCTGTTTCTCTCATTCTGGTTCTCAATTTGTATCAGATCAGATGATGGATCAGCACCCAGAGTTTGGTTCTGCTACGGCTTTGCTTAGTTCAGGGCACTTCACAGCACTAAGATCATGGTCAAACAGTAAAACAATACAGGAATGCACCTAAATGAAATGGAAATAGCTGGAGAATCGTGTCATGGAAATTTAGCGAAAATTCCAAAAAGGTTTGTATTTATCTGGTTTTAGCCAAGTTTCTGTCAAACATAGCAAGTCTAGGTTATGACTGTTGATCAAATCATTTAGAAAAGTGCTTTTGTAGAAAGTGACCTGATATACAGTAAGCCAGTTGTTTATAATCAGTTTTATTTTGAACATCAGTTTAATATATATTCTTAATTTGTTTGGACGTTTTCTGCATTTCTAGTCCAGGAACAGACACAGTCTCTATAATTGTAATATCTAGGTGAAAGAGTTTCTATGTGCTGAGAATTAACTAACTTCTGCACTTCTTGCTCTGGCTATAGCGGTTGGTTGCTTGGTCTGTCATTTGCTGACTTGTGTTAGTCAGTACAAACTGTAAAATATGTGCAATATTTCTAGAAAGAAGAGCCACACCACCTCAGGAGGAATAAGACATCTTATTTCAACTTAGATTTTGGTCTCCCCAGTGTCCTATGAAACGATCACGGGTACTGCTTAGATGTCGACCATTGAGTGACGATAGCCTGCGCTATGTGCCTTGTCACCCCTGTAAGCAGGGTTTGTCACTTTTGACCCGCCCGCTGCTTGCTGGCTCACAGTCGCAGTTGCCCTGCTGCACAGGCTCTAATGCTGGAACCAAACAATGTAAATGATTTGCTGAACTAGTCACATCAAGCTGTATCCACAGCCCTCACATTCTTAATTGAAGTGATAATAAATATAATAATAAAATAATAATAATAAAAATAAAATGAACTATGAGCTAATTGCTATCAAAAAATCCAATCACCAAAACAACACACTTGAAATTAGAAGATCATTTCATGCTCATGGTACTAGTAAAATATATCTATTTTTAGGATTATATGCATACAGAAGTACAATATTGTTTAAAAAGTTTGCTGTTTTCTATTTGAATTCTTGAAAATCGATGTTATGCTGATTTGCTGTTCAATAAACATTTTACTATCAATGTTAGAAAACAATTGTGCCTTCTTTTGTGGAAACCATTTTGTTTTTCAGTATTCTTTGATGAACAAAAAGATGAAAGAAAAAAGCAGCATTTATATGAAGCGTATGCTTTACTGAATCCTTGAGTATTAATTTCTTTAAAAAAAACCCACTGACTGCATATAAAGAAGTTTAAATAATGGACTGAGAGTCTTTTCTTTCAAAACAAATATTTATCTTTAATATTTGGAGTCACTTTGAAAGCTTATCTATAACGCATTCTCATCTCAGCGTGTTATGCAGCTCAGATAAACTAGCTGCCTCTTGATAGAACACAATTACCATCAGCCGAACCGGTGACCACTTCTCCCGGTTAAAAGTAAACTTCACAATTTCTCTATTGTTCCACGGCATGAAAAATAACTCCTTATACAGCCATCGTTTTCATTCTCCTGCCTCTGCGGAGGACACTAAAATGAAGACTTTATGTTTCATACACGCGCATCTCTCAGTGGCTTCAACAATCCTGCAAAATTGAAATCGATTCTCTCTCCTCCTCTCACCAATTCAGATCCCAGCTGGGTTTCCATATGTGGCCGTAATGAGGAGCGGCAAAGTCAATCTCTTATATCCCGGCATACCTGCTAAAGCTCGACCTCAGCAGAACATCCAATCCTTCTGTAATTACCCATAATGCAAACAGGCGCACTGTGTCAGCCCGTATTTTATATTTATTTATTTTTTTATAACGTCTGTATTTCCATAAGCATTGATGTACATGGATTCTAATGCAGTTCATTATATGCTTCTCAGAGGTGTGCTGCATTATTGAGAAATGAAAAGGAGCAGTGGATCAAACAGTGCAGAAAGTAAACATATTTGTTGCTAGCGTGCGTAAATTATTTTCTGTTTCATCTCAAATCTTAGGTATAAATCAAGATACAGTCCAGCAAAGATTTTCCAGAATACCAACAACTTTCAAACTGTTAATGCTGCTCCGTTGCTTTCTGAATTGAAAAAGAAGCTGATTTTCTTCACAATTATCTGCAAAGTTCATGCCTCACTTTTCCAGAAATGGCTTGTTTCATGTGTATTCTTGCCAATTGTGAACAACTGTTGTTTTTTTGGGTTTTTTTTGGGTGCTCTGGCCTCTAGAATTAGATTATGCCGATCAACCCATAACAAAATAAATCTTTACAGGTTTGCATAGAAAACACTCTTCCTGCTGATTCATGTACTCATTTCTTGTGTTTTTAGCATGTGCATGTGGTCAGACACTCTGAAAGTTTTTTTTAAAATACATATATATTTAATTTTTTCATTTAGTGTTTTTAATGTAAATATGTCACACAATGTGGACTCCTTTTGTTGTTGTTGGTGTCTTGTGCCATGTGCGTTGATTGTGACCCTAATTCTAATTTTATTGTCTTCAGCTGTGTCTGGATTTATTAAGTATTTACTTTGTGTATTTAAGTCTAGTGTGTTTGAATCTCAGTTTGTCCGACTTAGTCTTTAATGCGATGTGGTTTTTAGTCTAGTCTGCCTGCCTGCAGCCTGCTGTAACTATATTGTTTATTTTGTGCATAGAAAATTAAAAACTGTTTAAGTAGATTTTTCCTCGTTGATGCTCTCTCAAAAACCATACCATGGTAAGAACTGATGTTGGGATTTTTGGATCATAATATGACTTGTATATTTAAAGGTAATTTTAGCAAAATCATTCACAGTTTTAGCCCTATTTATATTCTTGTAAATATTAAATAACATTTAATTCTAAAACAAGTTGAAAATGTATTTTCGCTGTATGTTGACAGTATTTTCTGACTGATGGGGTAGATAAAAAGATGTTAACAAAAATTAAGCAATAATATATTGCACTTTAAGTTGTACTTGCATTGTAAATATGCATTTAAGATGGTTTCAACTTGAGGTTAATGTATGTAATTATGTTTAATTAATTGTTATTATAAGGATATAATTCACATGTAACATGCAAAGTGTTACTTCTAGAATTTTGATTCTGGCTTTGTTAGTGTATACATTTTATGTTCTGGAACAAGTATGTATTGAAACATGACAGTTAAAGTAAACACACCCTGGGCAGCAATTATTTGAAATACTCATTATTTGTTACAAATAAAAGCTAACTAAACTTCTATATAGTGAAAGCGGCATGTAAAGGCTGAATAATGCAGGACTGCATTTGTCAGTCCTCAAGGGTACTTCAGATGTTGGCGGTTATCTCTTTTGTGATCATCCTCACACCGTCATCCCGTGCCGTTCTGCTCCATACAAAATGCCTATAACGACTGGACCTAGATTCTGTACATGAGAAGGAAAAATCAATTATTCTACCCCTGTACATTTTCACAGTGCATTTTTAACATGATGGGGTGAATTAGGAGACCACTCTGTATGCATTTCCCCGCAGATGACCGGCACATGCTAACTGCTGTTTTCCCTTTCAGTGCTAAAGGTACTTGCCAATGGTGCTTCTCGGTGACAGTGGTGAACATATCCCTGTCCACTGCAGCCGGCGCCCTGACAGCCAGCATGCGGACAGTCCGCCATGGAAGCTGATTACCAGGAGGCATCTGTTAATTTACCCCTGCAATCACAACAAAAAGAGGCGGCGCAACAGCTGTGAAATGGCAGCCGCTGGTTGGAAATGAAGCCGAGGAAAAGGCCAAGGCGCTGGTGCCAAGTATTACTCAAGCTCAAGTATTGTGCTGATCATCAACCCGGCTTAACCGTCGGTAGCTTTATAGGTTACATTTGCCATCCACTTTACTGGAGCTCTAGTAGCGGTGGGAAAAAAAAAAAAGAAGATAAGTATTGGTTGGTAATACATGGAGTGCTTAAGAGATTGTGATCCAGGTGAGAAGCTGACAGTAACAGGTTTAAGCTCTCCGGCTTTATTTGTAGGAGGAGAAGGGATTGCCGCATCTGGACCGATGGACAGAAGTGTCACTTACTATCCTTTTTGTTGGAGAACAAAGTGTCCGGATGACCTTTGACTAGCAAGGATGAGGAGAAGAAAATACTGTTAACAAGCATATGCCAAACCTTATATATGAGTTTCACAGAGAGGAGAGCACCAGATTGGGCCAGCTTAAAGGGACACCTCAAAAACTAAATGAAATAAAACAAACATGTGGCCATCTTTTACTCATCCTCATGTTGTATAGATTCATTTTTCCTGCTCTTTCCATACCACTAATGGAAGTTCCAAAGGAACAATAAAGTATCATCATTATAGTATATATGATTCATCTACTATACTATAAGTCTTCTGTTTACATTTTGTTTGAACATAGTCTAGGTCTCAAAACTAGACACACTTACCACAATAAATGCGACAACCAGCAAATGTTAAAAAAATTAACTCTTTGTATCACAGTACAACAAATAACTAACACGATGATATAACAATCAAAACTGCAAAACAATAATCATATAACAGTAAATGCATGATTTATTCATGCTGCAATACATGCTGGGAACTCAGAAAAACGTTAACATTTCAACAACATGGATTTCCTTTGTTGAGACAGCTGACTAGTTGGGACAACATTTGGGGTAATTCTGTTGGTCTGACATGGGTTTTGACGTAGTTTTATGATGAAAATAGCTCAAAAAATTTTAAGACTCAAAAAGGTTTTATAAACTGGCAGTTTTAAAAAAAAGCATTTTAGAGTGGATGTACATTATGCAGTCAATATTCATTGCATTTAAATTTTACAACTGTTCTTTTTTTGAAAGACAAAGCAAATCAAATTGCATTTAAGATATATGTTTCTTCCATTAGTTCTTGTAGTCCCTGAGAATCAAACCTATGACCCCAAGTTAATGCTAACCTCATAATGTCCAATTATTGATAATTGATGTAGTAGTAAATATGTTAACAACAGTTTATTTTTGGATGTACCTTTTCTTTAAAATGTCTGTTTTTTGATAAGAAACACTGTTCTGTTACAGACACAAATTGGTTAAGCCTGTTATTGTTGCATGTTGACCAATTTGATCCTTACGACGGGTGGTCAGCAAAAACAAACTACACATTGCACAACATAAATTATATACATACCAGGTTACCAGCAATATTACGTTATTCACAGTGCTGGGTAGCAAATAATTACATGTAAATAATCAGATTTCAAAAAGGTACTTGTAATTTGTTTATATTAGATTTTTAAGGATAGGTTTACCCAAAAAGGAAATTTCTGTTATTAAATACTTACACTACATTATCCCCAAAATATAAGACCTTTGTTCATCTTTTGAATGCAAATTAAGATATTTTTTGATTGAAACCAAGAGCTTTCTAACACTTCATAGACAGCTGACATCTTGGTTTTAATCAAAATATCTTAATTTTGTGTTATGTTTACAAGGCCCAGAAATGTATTAAGGACATTTTAAAATAGTCTGTGAGTGAACTTATTCCTTTAAAACGACCACAATCTAATTCTAATTCCAATCTAATTGATTACATGATTAGATATTTACACAACAACAGTAAATTATTCACAATTTGATTTGTTCCTAATTGTTTTTCAACAATTTTACTGCTTTATAAATTTCTTCAACTCACAACCCCTACCTGGTTGTAATGTAACATTTAATTCATGATGTTGTTAACATAGAATGAAACATATTTCAGGTCAAAATAGTCTGAATAAATTGCTGAACATGTAATCCAATAGATAATGTCAATAACTATAATTTCTGTTATGTCCTCTGTAATCAGTAATTGACTATATTTGTTAAGTAATCTGCTAATTAATCAACATATTTAATGTGAATATTATCCTGAATGTCTTGTGTGTTTAAAAAAAAAAAACAAAACTAAAGCATTTCATTTCAATAAAATTTTGTTAATTTGGAGTGAAAAATAAGCTGTGTCTGTTTGTTCAGTTGTTTTTACAAAACCCAAGCCATTGGCTAAAATTTGAATTATACATCAATTCTTGCTGCATTTTACTGAGGAGATTAAGTAATAAATCTTAAAATTTTCAACTGCCGAACAACAAAAAGCATACACTAAACAGTGAACCTCCGCAGGACATGCAAGAAAGCGTTAAAGAATATCAAGCCAAGTTTGAGATTATTAGCATGGCGCGATGTTTGTTGTGCCAATGTTGCCTGAATACTGCAGCCCTTCCTAAAGGACTTGCTTACACAATTACGGATCACAGGACATCTCCGCCGCTGTGTTCGCCGCTGTTAGAGTGGCTAATAGGTTTTACAGGGTTTTGGGAGCCCCCTTGTGCCAGCTATTGTGGAAGTCATGAGTTATATGATCTTACAATTATAAATATACACAAGGCGGATTCTCCTTCCTCCTAATTATCTTCCTATTGTGTGCTGCTTGGCCAAGGAGGGGCACTGATGCCATAAGCTGGAGAAAGAGACAGACAGAATGAGAGAGAGAAAGAGTGAGAGAGAGAGAGAGACATCCACAGCCAGATTTGGCTAGTTGGCAGCAGTTTCCAGCCAGAACACAGTTACCTTTTATTACAGTCATAATTAGAAACTCACGCTGCCAGCATCATGAAAAGGGGGCTTTTGAAGTCATGCGCTCACAGGGTGTCGGGTGGAACCAACCGGGAGGCCCAGAAAGTGTTCAATTAACGGAGGAGGCAGAGCTCTGGGCTGCCGTAATATGACAAACAAGCCAGAACATTCCGTTTGGCGTCATATGAATTAATCAGTCAAACAGCGGTGGACATGTTGGGCTTACAGACGTTTGATTCATTCCTGGGGACTGATGAGGCCCGTGATTAAATTAGGGAGCTCTTAAGCAGCACGTCTGAAGGGGGCAACAGAGAGGTTTTGAAAGAGTTCAATGCAGGCTGACAGGCAGATCATCTGGAGGGGCTCAGACCCGCACTAATTACCTAATTACTGACACACACACAACAGCTGAATTTGCTTGACCACACACACACACATATGTGTGCATGAAGGTAAAAGCAGAGGTGCTGCCGATCTGCATTTGAATCTTGTCTGGTCGTATATTTAAAGGGATACTTCATACATCATTTACTCATCCTCAATTTGTTCCGAACCCTTCTATTTTTTTCTACTGTTGAACAGAAAATGTCACTCATTCATCACAAAGATCCGTTTTAACCAAAACCTTGTCTTAACTTAGAATTAGCTATTTGTATCTACATACACTGCAGGTCCCTTACATAGAAGTTGCCATTATGGCTGTACAAGTAGCCGCTTAAGGACAAAACAGAGTGTGTTTCCTTTCTATATTGCTCTTGCAGATACAACACTGACAATAGTAACAATAATATTTTGCAATAACACATTGATTTATTGAATAATTAAGTCATTTTAATTCCTTAATTTAGCTTTGAAAGAAATTTCATTGCTGACTATCTCTGCTGTCTTAGACTTTCTAAGTCCTGTATAGGCCATCGCCATCATAGCTTCTCTAAAGGGAGGTGGTGTGGCTAACAAGTAATTTGTTGCAGTTTGCATCTCAACCACTAGATGCCACTCAAAATTTACACACTGTACCTTTTAAATTGTAGAAGAAAGTGTTAAATATTTTTCTAAGAGATTATCTTGTGCACAGAAATTCCAGAATTGCAATATAATTTGTAATGTGAAGATTAAACTTTAAAAGAATATAATGCTGGTTGTTTTGTGTACTAACCGTTACTGGAGAAAGAGTATTTCTGCCTTTCCGAAAGTGTCACCTGCTGGCAGAGAATGGATGTGTATTTTCAATAAGCCTGTTGTTGTGTGGATCGAAGAGAAAGTCAACTCATATTTTTACTGTGCAAAACACACATAGCTGTAAATGTGAGCTGGTGTATGGTTTAAAGGTTGAAATGTGAAATCTATTATTTTGTAAAATTATCCAAACTGCAAAAGTCATTTTACAGTTTAACAAAATGGACATTTCCCTACCCATATTCTCATATGGTATTAATTTTATTTGAGCAGGTCTTAAAAAAGGTCTTACATTTGAGCTTTAAAACTACTAACTATAAATAAATAAAACCTAAAATCACTTTTTTTGTTAAATTTTAAAGGTAATATTTAAAAAGGAATGAAAATAAAAAACATTAATAACATCTACAATATATAAATTACTCTAAAATAACATTCTAAATAGCAATGTAATGCTGCACATATATATGCACATATATAAATATGCTAAATTATCTAAAGAGATCCTTTTGGAAAACTCTTGTCCTACAAATCACTGACCCTAATGTAAATGCAGGTAATATGTTTCGTTACCTAATATAAATCAATAAATGAGAAAAGTGATCTTGGTTTAAATAGTAGCTGCTCTCAGTGCAAAGGGTAAGTTCATTATTCAGCTCATTTACATTAATTATGCCTGCTTCATTCCGCACTGAGCTCAATTATTATTCTAAACACCATTGCTGTCATTTTTAAATAATTTTGCCCGACCGTATCTAATTTTTGTAACATACTGACCAAACTAAATAAAATTACAGCACTTAACAATATGGAATGTATCAATAGTTTTACTTTGTATTAATAAAGCAATGATTTGTAAATATGTCATAATAAGAAAGCATACTATAACATTAAATATCAATAATAAACAAATGCAACTGCAGTCCTTAAATATTCATCAAAATATTAAATAAATACCTTAAATATCTAAGCTAAGAGTATATTTACAATAAAAATATTCATATTTGAATATGACATAATAATGGACTTAAACGTTTGGTGTGATAAATCTTGTGTACACACTATCTATTTACAATGCCACTCTTGCAGATCTGCATACAAACACACTTTTGCCATCTATAATTGAACTTTGCAGAATTTAAATAATAATTAATGTGATGATTTTTGCAGTTCGAGGGCCTTTAGCAGCCACACACACACTTACGCCACAACACACACACACCTTTGCGTGACGCTTCAAGCTCACTTGAGCAACCAATAAGCCACTTAAGCCTGGTTTCCATAGCAACCTCACACAGGCTTTTAACAGGCTGTTGCATCGCCATCCGTGTCTACTGTATTAATGAGATAATTACACGAGCATACATCCTGACTGCTGTTTAGAAACACTGGATAACGATACTCATTTACATAAGTTAATTACGACAAACTGAGAAGTCAATGCCTCAGTTTGTTTGCGCTTTGTAAAGCGCTCAACCTGAGAGTGAAGCTGAGAATCCTGAATATTGAATAGCTGCTGCGTTTAATGCAGATCTCATAAAGAAGTGTTAAGCATCTAAATGGGAAATTTGCCCTTTAGAATTGTCATTTAAATGTTGCTTTTTTTATTTAGAAATATAAAATGAAGATTTCCAGTTCTGAACTCTGATTGAATAAGGCATGTTTAGAAAGTGTTTTATACTAATGAAATTATTCTCAATAAAACTGAAAAACATCTGGTAGACCACAAAGGTTTGGGATGTTTTTTGAAAGTTGTTCAATTTTAATATTGTTAAATGTTATTGCAATAATAACATTTAATAACACAATAAAAGGCTGTTTCAATGTAGCATATTTTGAAATGCAGCATTTTTCAGAAGCATTAGATGCTCAAAAACATATTATTATATTATTATTATTATTATTATTATTATTATTATTATTATCAGCTTTGTCATCACATTAATAAATAGCATTTTTCAGAATGAAATAAAATAAAATACACCCTTACTGTACACTGTAAATGATCAGTGGTTTTAACTGTAACAAAACTGTGAAAATGCTGTAGTAAAACCGGTTCACAATTCAGTTCACAAGAGACATTTCACACATTTCACATTTCACATTTCACAGTTTTAAGCCTGATGTCATCTAAAAGCACATTCAGGGCTTCACAGAGATAACAAATGTTTGGAAGTCATTTAAAAAAATCTAATTCTTTTTCATATTTGATGTCTATTCATTCCATTTTATATATATTTTAAGAAAAATACCTCTAGTGTCTTATACAGAGGACATAAAATATTAATAAAATATAATTTAAAAAAACATTTTAATTTAAGAATAAATTTTGTATGCTCTAAACAATGTAATGACATGAAAAAATACTTAATTCAAAAAACTTTTTTCTTCTGGGTCTCATATATGGTGATACATATATATTGATGTTTCAGACAATTTTAAGTGACAAAAAGAATGTTCCAGAATTTCGTGCTTTGCATTTCAAATTGTTAAATAATAATGTTAGTGTCATCATAGTTTTTATTTTCAGTTGTGTTTATTAGGTTTGTATGTTACAATGTTGTTAAATAAATGTGTATTGCATGGTTTAATGATGGTGTTTAGTGTTTGTATGAATGACACTGTGCACCTTCTATGTATGTTAGTATTCAAAAGCCACTTATGATGGGCTTTGGTTTATCAATATGGGTATCAATATATTTCAAAGGTGCAAATCAATAGGTGGTCATATTAACATTATATCAGTTAGTGAAATTATGGTATATAACTGTAAATTTAAGTTAAAACCTACATTTTTTAAAAGCATATTTTTTATGTTGAAATTCCAGAATTTCAACCACAGCTAGCATTTTTTGTTTGTTTGTTTGTTTGATTGTTTCTTTCTTTCTTTCTTTAACAGTGTAATTATAATGATGACGTTATGAAATAACATTATATAATGTTTTATATTGTTTACTACTAATTTTTCAATAATGATCAAATAAATTCAGCACTGGCAAAAATAAACAACCAATATAGTATGACATATAATAACATAATTTTTTGCAAGCAAAAATAAAACATTTAAAACAGATAAAATCTCCTGTGCCCTATTGCTTTTTTAGAATTTTTTGTTCATTTGACTTTCTTTATCATAGAGTGGATATACCTTCAACATCTTCTATGTCTTTTATACCTTTATATCAGATAAACAGAAACAGACCCTCACGGAGCAGGGCTTGTCCAGGGGTCGAGGAACCTTCCCATGATACCCCATGCTGTGCACCCAAGCACTGCATCAACGGCAGTGAGAGACGCCCCCTGCTAAGTTTGAAAAGACCAATTTTCAGCTAATATGGAGGTCATTGACAGAGGCATAAAGGGCCTGGTAGGACATTATAGCGGCGGAATTGTAAATATTGGTTAGAGACAGACACAAATGGAGGGGCAGGCTGTGGGAAATTTCCATACAGCTCGCTGCGGCACCACTGGTGGCCCACTGCGGCGGAATAGATTTTCCATTCTACTGTGTCACATTAGATTTTCGGAGGTGCTGGGTGGCAGGTACATATCATTAGTAACACTTTAGCGTGGTAATGAACCTTTTTATTTATCCTCCACTTTCCTCATGAATGCATAAGGAGTCTCTCTGCGCAACCCCCCCGGAGAGAGCGGCAGAGAGAAAAAGACAACACTCATGGCCTTCTAAATGACTGTGTATAGTGACCAGGAGACACTGAATACTGTAGGTAACAACTGAAGATCTGCTGAAACATACAAAAAATAAATAAAATTATATACACACTACATGCCTTAGCTCGAGCACTGCAGTGCGAGTCAAAAAAAAAGTATTGTTTATTCATCAGAACAAGTTTGGAGAAATATAGCATTACATTACTTGTTCACCAAGGGATACTCTGCAGTGAACTGGTGCTGTCAGAAAAAGAGTCCAAACAGCTGATAAAACATCACACTGTAATTCACACAACTCCAGCCGATCAATTAACATCTTGAATCAATCCAACATAGTTGAATTTTGATGTGAGAAGAAAAGAGGGTGGGGACTTTTTTTACTGAGGCAACATTACTATGGATCATAGCCAGAAATTAGGTCCAAAAGCCTAAATAATGGATCTGTTTATTACAAAAATGGTGCTTGTCACCATATAAGATATTAGCTGGTAGATTGGAGTGGTGTGGATTATTGTGATGTTTTTATTAGCTGTTTGCACTCTCGTTCTGACGGCACCCATTCACTGCAGAGCATCCATTGGTGAGCAAGTGATGTAATGCTACATTTCTCTAAATCTGATTTCTCACTTTTGGTTCCCTAAAGAGCCTTCCAGTGAACAGTTCTAAAAGAACCTAAACTATATAGGTTATACTATAAAGAACCTGCAAAGTTTTCATGAACATTAAATGTACTACAAAGAATCATCCATGCCAATAAAAATCCTAAGAAGAGTGTATGATCATTTTTGATTTCTGATTTCTGTTTTGATGTGGACTTAAGAGCTGCTTGGTGTTTATAATTTTAAAGTTAACAACCACTGCAGGATTTCACAAGCTTCAGATCCAGTATAAATACTCTCAAAACAACCCAGCCACAAGCAATCAACTAGCCTCATTGTTGTGGGCAGATCACGAGCTAAATGCCCCTGACAGCACCCAGTAGGGCTGATGACCCTCCGTGTGGCTTTAAATGTGTGAATAGATCTCCTGCCTCAGCATCTCTGGAGAATCAGGCATATCACAGCCGTTACATGAGAGTCCGTCAGCCAACAACTCCACCTCACCATTTGCACACACACACACACACACACACACACACACACACACACTCACTTACACCCAGACTCATATTTTACAAATGAAAATTTTAATTATATGTAAAAATGTATATAATGAAAACATTATTTTAATGGAAAAATATTTATATACTTAATTGTTCTTTAATGGCTCATGAAGTTCAAGATCTAACCTGTTAATTAAAAGGTTAATGGTTCATTTCACTATCGCTCACTATCACTAAGGTTTCCATGATTATTTAAATAAAAAAATAATAACTATATATATATATATATATATATATATATATATATATATATATATATATATATATATATAATAATTATATTTCATAGTATAAACAGCCTCCGATTCAGATTTTTCTTAAAAGTGGGGAAATATGAAAACACACCTGACATATTTCTTATTAAACTGTTTAAAGTTAGTTTTTCATGTTTTCATGTAAGAACAGCAGCTAGTGACATAAGTTGTTATATTTGCACAAAAAGTACTTTCGTGGCTTTAGAAAATATCAGCTGAACCATTTATGTCACATGAAGTATTTTATCAATGTCTTTACTACCTTTCTTGGCCTTGAAGTGGTAGTTACATTGCTGTCTATGCATGGCCAAAAAGTTATCTTAATCTGTGTTCCAAAGATGAAAGGCCTAACAGGTTTGGAACAACATAAGGATGAGTAATTAATGGCAGAATTTTCATTCTATCCCTTTTCAGCAGTAAAGCTGTTTTTTCCATACAGAAGTTTGTTCTGCTGTGGCTTTCCTGTCCTGAGGTTAGCCTCATGGAGGTCAGCACCCTTGCCCCTCCATCCTCGTCTCTGAGTGCAATGGAGCAGCTCTGACTGCACTTTTCTGCCCGGTCAGGGCCTCTCGGTCACCCCGGCGTCCTGCCTGTTCATTTCCCTTTCATCTTCAGTGTGAAATTGTTGCCAGTGCAGTGCTGACCCTGGGCATTAAGAGGTCAGCCATTGAAATCTGATGTGCACCTCTGACGACAGAATCTCCTTCACGAGGAGAAGAGAAAAGAGGAGGGAGGGAGCAGATCAGGATTTAATGGGGCCCGCTGTCCACATCACTGTCAGAGCTTTAGTCGATTTTCTCCAAGCATGTGATAAGGAAGAGGGGAGAGGAGATAGAAACAGCGCCTGGTGATTCACCAGGCGGCGAATGAAGAAGCAGTCTACTTCAACTTTTGTTTTTAAATATAGCAAGTAAAACACAAAGACTCATAACAACATGAGCCACATAAAATCAAGAAAGTTTTCTATGTTACAGGCATTCAAAATGGTAAGCACATGTTACTTGGTTTAAGTTCCATATATGCGTTTCTCTCATATATCTTTGTATTTAATATTGATAGCTGTTAATATAAACAGTTAACTCATCTCACGCATGCACAGAATACACGTTTAGTTTGCCATCAGCTGTAGTCTGTGATTGAGCAACAGCTTTAATTTAAGTCTGTTTGTACCACAAGGCTCTTATTTTTTGCAAATGTGCGAGACTTTCAATACATTAGCTGCTACCGGAAGCCACAACCACTTTTACAAAAAAACAACAAAAATAAAAGAAAACAAGGAGACTATATGACTTCTTAAAACAAATTGTATTTTATTTATAACATATTGTGTTTATGCTGAAAGAAATAAAAATGAACCAAAGGTGCCAGAGACAAAATAAACATTAATCATACACACTAACAAATAAAAGAAAAATAAGTGAAAGAAAATGAGGAAGCAGGAAAGACAAAAGATATTGTGATTTTGGCCGTTATTTTATCTGCCTGGAGCGCACAGAAACTTATCTGCCATCATCTGAAAGAACCCCTAAAGTTCAAAATCCAGAGAAAAGTCTGGTTCTCCCGCCCAATTATTTATTTTCCAAAGGCTGTCTCTAATCACAAATAAATAAATGCTCAGACAGAAATGTTGAGAGAGAATGAGATATCGGGAGGAGAGAGTGTCTATCATAGCAGCAGATAACTGCTAGATATGATTGCCTTGATAAGAAAGCATAATTTGGCTTTTAGAGATAGCCACAGGGGTTGCAGAGACCGATTCAGTGTGTGTGTGTGTGTGTGTTTCCTCCACTTCTACACATTTTATCTTCCCCGTTGAAGAGCTTTTTATCTCTGATGATTTTCTCCTCTTTTTTATGTGTTTTTTTTTCTCTGCCAGAAGGTAAGATCACATACCCACAGAAGCCAAGAGTGGCATGTTTTAAAGCGATGGACAAAATACAAATATTTGAAAATGTATTTCATGGCAATTATGTCAAGTTTCATGGCCCTGGCGCTGCACTGAGCCACAGCCTGGATGCCTTAATTTGTATAGAAATTGTAATCATTTGTTCATTTCAAGGTGAAAATTGCATTTTTTAATTTAAATTGTATCCTGCGTGATAGGCTATTATCTAGAAAAATTGTCTCTGTGTATTGCGCTCTATGCCCAGGCGTTACGGCTGTTAGCAGCCCTCTTACATTCAGAAGAGGCTTATGTGTGAATCCTGAACAAAACCCCAGTTTGTTCTACCATACGGCCCTCCTCTGTCTGAGCTCATTTGCATTTTAGTTATTAATATTAATTAGTCTGCGAGCCAAGCGAGCACTGATTTTTATATGTAAATCAAACCTGGCTTCACAGCGGCCTTATCGCAGTGAACCATCTTTCAGATTCCCAACTTCAGTGGCTCTTTATTCCGCGCTAACCGCTTATCTACAGAGGAGAGAGGTAAAAGAAAGTGTGTGAAGAACAGAATGGGAAAAATAAACAATTCCGATGTGCATATGCTGAGCTCGAGGTGAGAAAAGGCGCAAAGTGGAGAACTTCTTCAAGCTCTGCTTTAGAAGTTGAAGATGCACTCAACTTCAACGAGGGAAAGAAGTAGCTAAGACAGCGGCTGGTCTCCCGATGACTTATCCTGCGATGACAATGACACATTGAAAACGAATCGACTTGAAATATCTTAATTCGACTTGCTTTTGCAAATTTAAGGCCTTACATAAAAAAGCAATATTGGAAGATGTTCTTTAGGAGATCTCCCGCTGCCAAAGATGAGACTGAAATCCCAGCTTACAGAGGCCTCTGTCTGTGCAAAGCCGGAGTCAAAGTAGGCCGTCAGACAGGCCGCAGCGCAGGTACATTATGTATCGCGGAATAATTACGGGATTTAGAGAATTACGGGTCTCCGTAAGTGCTTTCACTGTGACAGCCATGACAGTCGGAAACAGCGCAGCTCTCTTAAGACACATAAGCCTCAGAGAAGAACACCTCCGGTGTAATCTGCCAGGATCAGGTCCTCCGTGCCTCTTTAAACCCTCATTTTCTTACATATATATGTAGATATAAAGAGACACGCACAGCCAAGATGGTGTTCATATGAAATCATGATGATTTATTGTTTTGGGTTTTTTTAACCTATAGGGAATGATTACAAATGAGATCTCTTTGGTATCGCATAATTGTTTCACATAAACAGTGATGAGATAAATAGAGAGAGCATGTATGGAGAGTTTCAGAAAAGATCTCAAGCTGTGCTCAGATTTGTCAAGATGAAGGATGAAAATATTGTCCTGATTATAACTGGGGCAACTATTTCATTCACAAAATTAAAAGCACTGCAGAAACTTTGTTGCACAAATAGAATGTTGATCAAGCTTTAATAAACATAAATGTTAAAAGCAACTCTAATATGCAAAGACGTAGCTATGTAAAAGCATGCTGTTCTAAAAAACTAATTAATCAAATTGTGAACATCAGCATGAAACACCAGAACAACAATTACATACTCAAGCAAACTTTAAACCTAAAAACAAACTTCACCCTGCACCAGAACCCAACTCAACAATTTTTTGAACATTAACACTTGCCTTCATCCAGCTTACTTGAAAACATAAAATAGCACATAATTCCCAGTCCAGCTCCATGCAAAGCATGCTTGGACCTAGAAATGTGCATTTGTCAACAACTGTTTTGCATTCATTCATTATAAGCACCTAATATAGGTAACTTAAATGTACATATTAATATCTAAACTGTATATATTAGTACCTAAAATTTACAAAAGTGTACCTAATGAAAAATGTACAGTCCACAGCATCCTTTTTATCATTTTTTTTGAGGATAGCCAACAGTAAAATACGTTTATTTTTTGGAGATTACTTTATTCAGAAAGGTTTCTAACATACAAGACCTTTTGTTCATCAAACATTTGTTTGAATGCGAATGCTGCTTGCCTTGCAGTGAAATCTAAATTAATTGCAGAGAAGTCACAAAATCAAAATCAACTGATTTCAAAATTAACTCAGCTATTAATTACTTAAATGAAACATGAAGTCTATGAGTCAAGAGTAAACTTTTAAATATTTTGTTGTTGGTGTTGGCTATATTTGGCTGGGTCTTTTTTTTTTCAAGTGAAGTGTCTTGAAGTCTCAAAGTGGGGCAATAATGGTTATCATTAAACTGTCCCTCGCTCTGTTTGTTGGCTTTCGCTGGGCCAGGTCCATCAACCTCCTCATTCTCCATGCCTGTCCGGTCCTGCTTCCTCACCGCTAGCTCTCTTAAATGAGATCCGAATCTATCAGCCCTCCTCTCGCGTGGCCAGCTCAGTCTATGCAGATGCTTCTCGCCGTGAGGCCTGCCTCCTGGGAGATAGGAGTCCACCGGCATCCTCCTCTCTGCAGCTCAAGAGTTTCATTTCCATCCCTCTGATCTAAACAAGCCCATTACCGGCAGGACACAAGCCCGGGTCCCTGGAGAAAGCTTGCGGCTAAGCCACCGTGGCTCATAGCCACCTTCAATGGCCATACGTCTGGTGTAGGGACCACATATACGGCCCGGCACTTTATCAGAAGCTCTCCAGAGAAGCGAGGGGAATTGGCTCTTGTGGGTCTCGTCGAATCCTCCTCCTGTAGTCAATCAATTATGGGATCAAAAGGCGAGAGAGGAGAGGGTAACAAAGACGAGGACACACAGTTGACTGGGCGGTGCCTCGTGGAGGGAGAGAGCTGAAGAAAGAGCAGTGATGGAGGTGGACGCTGAGGATCGGACAGCCAGAACATGTGCTTTAGCTTAATCCAGAAGAGACCCGAAACATCTCACACATGCCTTAGAGAGAGGTTGACGACGAAAACACAATGCATATAGGATAAAGAGCACATTGTGAAATATAAAGACCTTAGCACAATCATATAAGACTGGCAGGAGGTTAAAATATCAGCTCGCCGTATAGATTTATGCTCCGCAAAGCCAAATGAATTACAGAGGACTGATGTTCTAGAAGGTGCTTTAGAGGTGCTTCAAATGTACTTGGAATATGGTTTTTACAAAAAAGATTATTGGTTGCTGAGAGTTTGAAACTATCGAAAGTTGCCTCAATTCTCATGACAAGTTTCCGCATTTTCGCATAGTAAAAATAGTACATTTTATTTTATTATTGTTTTATTTAATTAACATTTTTGTTTGTACCTACATGCATGAGGGAGAGCAAAGTATTATATAAAGAATCTGTACTTGCTGACTTAGGAAATGGTCACAGATAACAAGGCATCACACACTAACAGACTTTTCAAGTCATTCTTAACACAAGAAACAAAAGTAGACACACAACAAATGAAAAAACAAAAAAAACAAAAACAGTCTGTACCCATTATCATTGTCATTCACATTGCAATTTGTGTCAAAAATCTGGGCGAAAGCTGTGTAGTATTCCAGTCTTTACTAGCTTCAGCTTAATTGTTTAAGATAAATAGTTGCAATAATGTACGCATGAAAAATAACTATTATATAAAGCAATTTTTGAATGTGCAATGTTTTTAATGGGTTTTTTTGCCAACATGCAAAACTTGAATCAACTATGATCTCTTGAGTCTTGTGTAGATCATAGAGAGTTGAGAAAATTTAAAATCTAACACTTATGGGTTTCTATAGTATAGAATTTAAAATATTCTTGTCACAGTTTATTTTAAGGCCCAGTTCTTACTAATAACTAACTATTAACTATGCCTCAGTAAACTATCAATTTGTTGCTAATTAGTAGTTAGTAAGGTAGTTATTAAGTAAGGGTTCAAAAAGCCCTTCAGTCCACTTCACATCCGGCTGCTGATAAACCTGTTGGGCTTTATTCTGCAACAACATTAACCCACAAAAATAAATAATTAGACAGATTTGAGTTTATTTGAGTTGAGCTATTTGAACACAAAGTTGTTATGTTTAAGTATTGGGTAAGATTAGGAATGTAGAATAAGGTCATAAGACATTAGTATGTGCTTAATTACTACTATCAAATGGCTAATATTGTAGTAATATGCATGGACCGGTCATAACAGTCATTTTGTAAAATTGGGTTTTATATATAATCTGCAATAAGATGAAAAAATAAGCTTCCCATTGTTGTATGGTTTATTAGAATAGGACACTGTTTGACTGAGGTACAACTGTTTGAAAAAAGAAATTCCTTTAGAAATGCAGATTACTAATGAAAAAAAAAAGTTTTGGTATAGTTATAATTTTGACCCATACAATGTATTGTTGGCTATTGCTACAAATATACTGTTGCTACTTTTTTTGTTCAAGGGCATATGTAACTAGCTAATAGTGAGAATGTCTCCCTATACTGAAGTGTTACCAATATTTCCAAGAAAAATACACATGATACTCCTCTACAAATTAACCTGTGAAAAAGGAGCTAAAATATAAAACTCTGACTGATGCATCAGCATGATCAACTGAAATCAGCTACAGTATGTGTAAAATGTTCAGGGTGTCGTGTCGGAAAAGCAGCTGGTTTTATTATCATGTGGTTAGGAATCTCTGGCCATGCCATCAGCATTCCAGCAGTTCCTGTGTGACAGCATCTACGAGTGAGCCCGGACCAAAGCAGACAGACAGTGAGGATGAATGTCATAGCTAGACAATGGTAGAATGAATGACTTACCACAGCTGTGTATGTACTGTGCTATGTGTTTGTGTATGTATGCTATGTGTATGCATTTTATTACAATTTTATTTTAATTAAATACAAAATAAATGTAAAAATAAAATAGAAAATAGATGAATAAAAGGAAATGTTAATGTTTTAAGGATTCACAGGCACTAATTGTATGTTTTTACCTAATTTTATATAGCATATCGTTCACTTTCATTTTCACTAATACTACACCTTTAAAAAATTTACTTTCCTTTGGACAGAATGTCCTTCACACAAAGAGGAAATATGTTTTAATGTGTTGTGGAACGAGTATGCTTCTTCTTTGTCAGAACATGTGCAGAAGAACAATTGTCAACTTCTGAAGAAAAACTAACAGAAAGATTGAAGTAGATGATTTAAAGACTAATTTAGGAGAAAATCTAGCAGATAATTTCTGGAAGGACTGGTGCAATCTTATTATATTCTTATATTTTTCAAAAAGTGCAGGATGCAAATCTCATCAATTCCAGTATTGATTTGCTGCCTTTGAGAGCATGTACAAGGAGCTAAAACTCCTTATTTAGGTAAAGATTTAAAAAAATATATATATATAAATAAATTAAAATAATTATCACGACAAAAACAAACAAACATTGAGAACATCGAGACAAATTTTTTATGAACTATTTAGTTTTTGGGAAACACATCCCAAGTAGTTTTATTGTTGAAATTTCATTTGCTGCTTATTAATAGTTAGTGAGATACTAGGTAGGGTTATTTAGGCATTTAGGATATGGTCATGCAGAATACGTGCTTCATAAGCACTTATAAACAGCCAATATATTAAGGCATGCTAAAGAATTTGTCCCTATATAAACTATATAACTGTTTCCATATTCACATTCTAGAAACCTTAGCATGTTTAGAGTAATGTTTTACATTTCAAACTTTTCATCAACCTACTTTAACATATATAACAATGTATTAAAAATGGCCAAAAATATAATCTAGAACTGCTGTCATAGTCAAAACTATCATCATTTTGTCAAAAAATTAAAAAGAAAAGAAAAACTCTGGAAAACTGGATGTTTGATCCTTATGTCAGTTTTAGATCTTTAATTGATAACATTTACGCCAGTGTTACAGTAAAGACACCAACAGGCTGAAGGTAGTAAATACCAAATACAAGGTTCCCACTAAAGCTACTACTTCATACAGCAGAATAAATTATACCATGGTAACGTACACACATGCTGAAAGGAAATGGGAGGAAAGCAAAAACACAAATGCTAACGAAAGCAGGTGCCCAATTTGACGTCCAGAGGGGCATGATGGCTAATATTTTTAATATCCAAATGTTGATTAACAAAGGTGTTAGCCATGGATATTCTATACTAGAAGTCTTTTCATTGCTCATTCATTGAAGTTATTGACAGTTGAAAGGGAAATGGGTGGGGTTTCGTCAAGTGGTTCCTCGAAGAGTTAATTTCCCCTTAAATGCACCCAATAAAACGTTTGCTCAAAGATTCTTTGAGGAATTCGTTGAGAGTCAGAAGCAGTCAGTTAGCACCAAACACTGCTGTGTTTCCCACAGTCCATTACATGAGCCATCGGTCACCTCCACATGTTATGAATGTCAATATTTTATCTTCATTATGGATCCACAGATTTGAAGCTAGGAATCATAAGCAAACGATTCACCTCTCAGTCAGTTTTAAGTGCGACTGTCTTTTATCAAGAGCTTCTTACGTTGAATCCTAAGAAAAATTATACATAATATCTATCGAAAGCAAAGAAACAAAAGCAGTAAATATAAACACAAAATTACAATATAAGACTTACACATATCCCCTGCTTCATCTACCACACAACACCTTTTCTGTTTTAGTATAAAACATATTCTTTATAAACAAACAATAAACGATCTGCTCCATCTACTGTACAGTTCCATTTATGTGTCAAAATGTCACCTGTGAGTGCTACACAAATGTCGAAATTTCACAACTGCTTTTTTTTTTTTTTTTTTTTACAAACCTGTGAATGCATGAGATCTTAATTACAGGAGCCCTGGCATGTGTAAATTTGTATCCGTTAAGTAACATAAAAAAGGAGAAAGTGAAATGGGAATGTAAGAAAGCGGTTGAGATGGATAATTTAATCACTTTTATAATAGGAAATAGGTGGAATGTTGTCAAAATTATTATAAAGTGTCAAAAGTATAGGGCCAGTTAGATTTTTTTTTAAATAAATGTATTATTTTATTCATCAAAGATTCAATAAACTCATTAAAATTGACTGTTAAAAAACTTTTATAAGGTTATGAAGAATGATTTACATTCAGGATTCAAAGAAAATATTCAGGAGCACAACTGTTTTTGAAACTGATAATTACAAATGTTTATTTTATTTTTAATTTTATATTTGGCCAAAATTAGCATATCATAATGATTTCTGAAGGATGGCTTGACACATGACATATTCAAATAGAAATCACTTTTTAACTGTATTGTTGATCAAAGATATCATTTTTAAAAATATGTATCAAACTTTTTAACACTGCAGTTCTTGGTCTAAAATCGACTTGTGCATTTTACTTAGTTAATAAAAAGAAAAACGGTATAATCTATAGGCCTATGGAAAGTTAAATGTTTGCATTTCTTGACTAAAAATCATAATATAAATGTTTAAAAGTATACATTTTTGTCTAGTTTGAGGGCAAAGCGTTGTTTTACTCTAGAACGTAAAATAAAAAAAAATTTAGACAAAACGTTCCAAATCCGGTATCAGTGTTGTTTTCTTTCCCCAGATGACTGCCGAGAACAAAACAGGAATTTGAGAGAAAAAAATCGCTGATCCTCTAAAAGCAATGCTAATTCCCAGCAGAAAGATAGACTTCCCACAGAGTGGCCAAATTCGCATGGAATGTCAAGTGAAATATGAAGGCAGAGAAGGTCAAATCGCTCAGGAACATTACAGGTGAAAAGTGAAAAACCAGCAGTCACACTTTCAACACACACACACACACACATACACACTCGATTCCCTGTTCGTTTTAGCCTACTAGCATTCCGCGTAAAAAATGACGGTTTTTCAATTAGTAAAAAATGCTACGTGTGGATCTTGAAACAACGAAAACGAAACAATAGTTACAATAATCATAATTACAACAACTGTAAGGGCAATCGTAATAACAATATCGATAGAAAACAAGCGAGATTATCCATTGTAATGACACTGAGATTCATACACGACTATGCACAGCGAGGTGAAAGTACGTTTTGGAAATGGCTCGGAATGCTTCCCTTGCGCCCCGTCGACGTGTCTGCAGCCGTTGCATGGTCCTCTTGTCCGAGTTAGAGGTACAAGACAAGCCCAGAATCACGAAGAGGTCACGTCAAATGGAATGGCAAGGGTTTCTTGTCTTGAGAATCAGAGTTAATCTCACGCTCATGCCAAGGAGCTCCAGCTGGACGGAGGAGGTGTTTGTGCATCTGAGAGCGTGTGAAGGTGTGTTTGAGGTGCTCAGACTCAGTAAGCCTGTCCCGTCTCCACCTGCAGGAGTCCCAGCACTGCTGAATGATCGCCCAGCTTCATCCTTCTCTGGGTTGACAGACTCACGTTCTTGGCCAGATAGTCCACAGCAGCTGTAGGAAACGACACAAAAACACATTCTCATGAGTACGACATTCCACGTAAAAGCAATCTCACACCAGTTTACGTGTACAGCATGCGTATGCATACCACGAGCATACAGAAGGCCTTCAGTTTGGTTTAAATGGTCACAATCCACCGGTTCAAAAATGCATTTAAATGTATATACTTTATACTTTGTTTTTTTAATTAACAAATCCTGGACTATATCGTTCCAGAACAATGCATGTTTTTTTAGATGTTTAGTTTTATAAAAAAGACATAATTGTGAATTTGAAAAAATTATATTTATGATTTCAGCATGGTTTACTCCCAAACTCAGCTTTTCCTTGAATTAATTCAAGAAATGTTATTTTATATATTTTTTAAATGTGTTACTAAAATATTTTTTTGTGAATTAGCTTTAATTTTCATTTTCATTTTTTTAAAAATATATATTTTACACACACACACACACACAAACACACTCACATTAGTACACATTTTAAGTTGCTTTGGTAACTAACTGAAATAAGTTTACATTTAAGTTGTTTATATACTTTATAACAGCTTTATTTCAATAGCTGGAAATAATTTTTTAAATAGTTTTACTAATCTGTGACAACAGCAATTTGATCAAAGCATTAAAACAGAACTGTCGCATGCTGACACTATCCACCACACGTGGCAGTACTTAATACAGTCACTGCTCACCTCTTTAAACTTCGGGCCAGAATATTTAACGAATGACACATATAAAGACTAATAGAAGATATTGCAAACTAAAATGGACATTTAGCCAATCAAGGGAAAGAGAGAGATGGGAACGCCTGGTGTCATTCATTTAGTGGTGTGTGTGTGTGTGTGTATGTGCCAGTCTTTATTACTCTGAGCGTTTGAGATTTCATGCTTCATACTCGCCTCAATTTCAGCAGCTCTCTCGTCTGACTCATTAAACAGATCAGTCCTCTCAATCTCACTCATAATTAACCTGACATTCGCTCGTCAGATCTCTTCAATCAACCCTCCTGCACCTTCTGATGGACCTGACACTACTTCACACTCCCACACACACACACACACACATACGTTTACCTACACAGCTCTCCGCAAACAAACCACAGACCTCTGCTGTTCTCATATAGAGCTCATCATAATGACCACAGACTAACCTAAACCCCAAAACATGCATTTTTGTAAGACTTCTATTTATATAACCTCTGGGGAACAATTTTATCCCCAAACTAAAGTTTATACAATATACAATATCTCAGGTGTGTAAGACATATACATCACAAAACACACATGTAGATAGAAACCACTGACTTCTGTGACAACATCAGCCTCTGATTATGTTAATTCAATCAATCAATCAATTCTTTCCTTCCCTGAAGCTTGTGTGTGTGTGTGTGTGTGTGTGTGTGTGTGTGTGTGAGAGAGAGAGAGTGAAAGAGAGAGAGAAAGAGAGAGAGAGAGGTGACTAAAAGGACATTAGGACCCTTGGGGTGTTAAAGTGGGCTTTGAAGTGTCCGTTTCCCATTCGAGGGAAGAGTACTGTGACTAACAGAGGAGCCCGGGGCTGGCGATGGGGTCTTTATCAGGAGCATGTGTCTGATGGCAGAGGGGTCACTGCTCACCCTCAGAGAGGAAACAGACTGTCCGTACACAGGTGACTTAACTATAATGGCTTCCCTACTGAAAAGATCAGCACACTCTGTACTGGCTCACCAAGGACGCACTTATTTGATTGAAAAGTACAGTATATAGTTTTTAATACTACTTACGATTTCAAATGAATATATCTTAAAATATAATTTATTCCTGTATTGCAGAACTGAATTGTCAGCATCCTTACTTCAGTTTTAGGTGTCACATGATCCTTCCGAAATCATTGTATAATATGCTGATTTGCTGCTAATTTATTATCAGTTATTACTGGTGTGCAATTATTAATAATGGTTTTGTGAAAACTGGTACATTTTATTGGATTTTTTGATGAATAGAAAATTCTAAAGAGCAGTCTTTATTTAAAAAAAAATCTAACATTTACTGAATATTATTTAAAAATATATATTTTTTACTATTATTGATGGCTTAAATAAATAAATAAATAACTGACCACAAAGTGTTTATGGAAAACAAAAAACTTGACGGATTTAAGCTAAATGGTTTTTGCATTAAATGCAAGCTATAAATTAAACAATAAACTAGACCAATTAATTAATACTTGTTATGTATTCAATTGTTTGAAAATGATGACTTATAATGATAGACATTTATAATGTTACAAAAATATTTTTAAATAAATGCTGAACTCACTGTCCATACTCAGATGTTTTGAATATATCATTCCTAAGCAGCAAATCATCATTAGAGTGATTTCTAAAGGATCATATGACACAGAAGGCTAGAGTAATGATGCTGAAAATTCAGCTTTGATCACAGGACTAAATTATCTTTTAAAACATAGAAAACTATTATTTGAAATCGTAATAATATATATTGTTTTTATTGTAATTTTGATCAAACGAGTGCACCCTTGGCACACATTTCAATCAGCAGACATAAAGACAGATATAATGTTTGAGCAGCACATACTCTGGCCGTACTGGCTGTACTGGTATCCAGCAGTAACAGGGTCCACGCTGTAGCTGGTGGCGCTGTATGTGGGGGGACAGTAGGACTGAGAGGACGCCAGACTGTCCACGCTCTTGATGGGGTCTGAACGCTGACTGCAGCTCGCTGAGATGGGGTTAGACGCCCAGACTGCCATGGAGAGGAGAGATGGAGAAATCGTGCTGTGGCTGGGATGGGACGGCACTGGGGTTACTCAAAATACTCATCACCTAGAGACACACAAAGACAGAAGCATGTAAGAATGACCAATAAAAGACCACCTGCTTTTGATGCAATCTGCAGCAAATATATAGTGCTGTGAAAAATGTTGGCCCCCATCCTGTTTTTTTAAAACAGGAATTCAAATTCAAATTTAAATATTAATCAAAGATAACACAGGTAAACACAACATGCCGTTTTTAAATGAAACAAAATCCAAACACCCAACATTTTGGTTGCAGTTTCGCTATTTTAAGTCCATGTTCAATTCTCAGATGATTTTTACAATAATATACATTTTTTTAATACTAATAATAACATCAACAATAACAATGACAATAAATATATAATACATAAATATTCATTTTTATTTTATGAAAAATTACATTTTTGTAATATATATGTATGTACTGTGTATATTTATTATATATATAAATACACACATGTACACATTAATGTATATTAAATATATATATAATATATATATATATATATATATATATATATATATATATATATATATATATATATATATATATATATATATATATACAGTACACACACACATAAATATAAAAACTTTTATTTTGGATGCAATTAATTGCAATTAATTGTTTGACAGTACTAATATTTTTGAACTCAGAATCAACAAATTTTCCATTCTTAAGTTTTAAGGTTTTTCTAAAGTCTGTGATACCTTTGAAATATTTTTGAAATATATATTTTGGACAATGTTTAAAAGTAAATATGTTTACATTTAAGCAAATACTTTACCAAATACTTTAACTTTGAACACATTGGCAGATATTTAATGCTCTAAATTTTCAAATGGTGCATTGGCTAGAGATCCTCTCACAAGGCAGGTCATTCTCACAGTCCAAAAAAAAAAAAAAATGAAGGGAAGGGACAGAGAGTGATTTGGTGCCAGGCACAGAGCACAGCCAGCATCCCAGAGTGATTAGCAGCGGCCAGAAAGAGTGATACAGCAAAAGAAAGAGATGGGAGCGAGGCCAGACCCATCAGACCCCAGCGGCGGTGCCAAACAGACCCCTGTCCCGAGGCCTCCAGCACAACAAGCACTGAGGAGAAGATAATCCCGCCCCAGGCCCAAAAACACCCCACGCTCATGAATAATAATGAGCAAAGGCCCGAACAGAGCCAAGTACGTGATCTCCCATCCCTAGCACACAGGCTGCTCTCTTAACCTAACGATATTGTGAGCACAAGCTGCTTGTTTATCTGCTTCTGCATTGAAAAACAATGAATCGTTAACATCTGCATTGTTTGTGGTATTTGCAATCAACACAGTTAATGACTGTTTGAACACTAATTTTGCAGTCAAATGCAAATACTTTACTTTGAATGACTATAAAGTCTTCAAAATGTTGCCCAGTGTTTTATCCCTAAATGCAATGCACTTGACCCTCTATTCGTAGTATTAGGAATGAAATAGAACCACAAATCGAACTTCTACAATAATTATTCAACTTAAAAATAGGCCTTTTCTCTTTACTATATTTTATTTTAATCTTATTTTAATCTTTTTAATCGACCAAGTAAGATCATATGATGATAATGTAGTATACTACGGTTTGAATCCATTACTAAAAACTGCTTTACCGGTGGCAAATTGCATTTTGTTAATGGCCCTAACATTTTTACATTTTTCCATAAATGACTGCATTAAACATGACAACTTTCACAGAAATGGTTATATTTCATAGGCTAGGAACCCTATATGCATGTATGAATGAGTAAGGAAATAAATACATGCATTTATTAAATAAATAAATAAATTAATTAATTAATTAATTAATGGTTTTTAAATAGACTTTTATGTTCAATTTCAAAATAAAAACCCTAAAAATAAATATAGAAAAATAAATCAATAAAATAATACAAATGTTTTGTTTTAGCATTTTTGACCAACTATTATTAATATTGACCTTCACTTAAAAAATAAAATAAAGAACAAACAAACATAAAACAAACAAATAACAAATAAATGAATTAATTTATTACCTTTTATTTTTTGGGCCAATTATCCTATAATTACCGTAACAATAAATGTAACAATAATAATAATAAAAAAGGTTTTGTTTCAGTATCTACCACACAATATTTAACATTAATATTCACCACAGTCAATTTTTAAAAGAACAAACAAATAAATAAATACACAGAATAACACTACTACTATATATATCTCTCTGTGTGTGCATTTGCTACATACACTAGTAATGCAAACAAGTCAACTTCAACTACGTTTTAGCTTAGAGAAACACACAACAGGATTTTACACTCTTTAAACAACATGGAGCATGAGGTCTGGTGAAAAGGTCAAGAAACAGGGAAACCGATTAAGAAAGCAGTAAGAGCAAAAGAAGCAATAGTGTTTGGGGCTGAAGAATAGTTTTCCAGGAAGCCCCACACATGGTCTTCCCTCTCAGTCGACAGAAAGCATCCTTCCCAGCATCAGGTTCGCGTTGCGTCTCGACACGCTACGCTGCCCTTTGACTCCCTTTGGCTGCTAAACCAATTAGAGCATCCAGAGCTGCTTAAACACACACAGACGTGACACACACAAACTCTTATCCATGCGAGTTTAAACGCAGTTCACAAGGCGACGTCAGCACAAACACCGAGAGGCGCGCACGAACGGACGCGGGAAATTAATCACATTATGATTAATATTCCCTAAAAGTCTCGCAGGAAATATGAAGCACTCGAGGCGCACCAGACACATAAGGCTGGTTAGCGGTTTCCTCATGCTAATTCTATCAGTATGGAAGGCCATTCAGCGCACATGTGACATGCATCCGTATAAGCGGGAGATTCATTGCCGTGTCTTTATAAGAGACACATGTGATGTGGCCATATGGCTGGAAGATTCATACGTTTCCTGATTATGGCAGATTACGCCAATGGAAAGCACAAGTAGCCCTTGTTGGTGGCCACACGAGGGGGCCGTGGGGTGGCATGACGGGGGCGGACGGCAGCTGCAGGGGTGGGAGAGATTTAGTCATCGGTTAATTGAAGCTTGATTACACTGCTTCCTTCTTTATATGCACATTAAATTAAAGCGGCAGACAATCAGGACGACTCCTCTATCAGCGCTTCTAATTATAAAGAGCCAAATTCCAGCAGCGCTTCCTCAACAGAGCTGACCTCCTTTAGAGAGTGAAGAGAAATCTCTGCTCCTTTACTGCTGTTTTCAAATTTTCAGGGTTCTAAAGATGAACCCTGCTATAATATAAATCATATGGTAGAAATCATTCAAATCTCCAATAATTGGCTCATTAGCACATTTCAGCACTAAAATACAATTGGTTTCTATAGAATAGAATAGAATCCTTATACACAGGTGCAAGGAAACTACATTTTAAGTAGCCTACTCTTTTAAGCACTAAACATGCATTTATCTATCTAGCAATTGAGAATTTAATTCTATAAAATATGTATAAAACGGCTTGCAGATATTGTAATATAAATTAGAACAATAAAAGGCTACTATAACTGTACCTAAAGAGAACACACTTTCCCAAGTTTGCTTTGTAATTTCTTACAATGGTTTAGCATTTTCCAATACACTTTAACCATATTTCCAAAACATATAATTGTGAGATTTTATATGAAGATGTCTTTAAATGCTCCTTGGAGGGAAATGGGTATTTTAACAAACTGTGTTTAATATAAATAAAATAAATTTAATTCTTCTTTTAAGATACTTTCTTAATATAAAGAAGATTTACACACACATCGGTAAAATCGTAAAAAAATTTTGTATACATAATATGTGTAGGTACTGTGTATGTTTATTGTGCATATATATATATATATATATATATATATATATATATATATATATATATATATATATATATATATATATATATATAAATTTACCACATTTTCTGATCTTTGTATGTGTGTGAATAAAAAATTTTGAAATAAATAATAATACATATCCATGTTTATAAAATAAGAAAGAAGTCAAGGACTACCATCAACTGTTAGATTAACTGTTAGATCAAAATAGCTTCTTTTGTGTTCAGCAGAGGATAGAAACTCATACAGGTTTGAAACAACTTAAGGGTGAGTAAAAAATGACAGAATCTTCATTTTGGAGTAACCAAATTCTGAACTCTTGTCCACTGCTTCAAAAAAGGCTTAAGCTAGTCCCAGATTAAATGCATTTCTGAGCTGTTTTAACTAAAATAAACTTGCAGTGATACATCTTAAAGCATGTCAGTGCCATTGTTTTGCCTCGAAATTCAAACCAACACCGTTTTATAAAAGTTACTTAAATGTTCTATGGCCTAATACAAGGCCATGGATTCGCACAAGCATATTCCAATCATTAATTACATATTGGCTGTGTTTGTTAAACTAGCCACTTGTGCTTGTGTTGTTCTGTGTTCAAGAGTTAGACATTGTAGTCATAGTTAGAAATTGTTCAGGAGAATCTTGACCTTGTCTCACCTTGACCAAAAGTGGCGTAACTGCTGAACTTCGCCGCAGGGGAAAGATTAAGCTCAGCTGAGATTGTATTACAAATCTCCCCACCCAGAACATTAACCCAGCTAAATAAACAAAAATCAATATCATTCAGACTATTAATCTGATACGGGAGCGTGCGACATATCTGCGCAAAACAATCACCTCCGGCGAACAGTGGCTGATAATACAGTTCACAAACGAAATAAACCTTCATTTCACATAGCCTACTTTAATTCTCTTTCCCCCAAGTAGGCTATACATTTCTTTCCTTTGTTTCGACTATATCTTCCGCAGTGCTTTTCTTGTTTGTTGTGCGTTGTGTGCGGGGTAGATAATGGAAGTCAGGGCTCCAGTGTTTAAAGGACACAGCCCAGAGGCAATGCCTTCCTCTCACCAAATAGATTACTCCATAAATAATAATAAAAAACTAATTAATTCCCCAACTTCTGAGACCCTCCAGCCGGAGGCGGCGCAAACCCAGAATTGTAAATTGATACAATGTGCATCCTTTCAGATAAACAAATAGCGCACTAAAAGGGATTCTTTCATACCGCTCTAATTTCCTTAACAGTCAATTTATATATTTTTTTGTCTGCTTAAATGTACGAGTCCTTTCGTGTTTAGTCAAGCTCTGGAGAAATGGCTCGACAACTGCGGAGCTAAAAGGAATCTGTCGGATGCAGATGACAATATTTCAAGAGGCAATTTTCCCAAAAGTCAAACATTAGGGTTGTGGTACAACTGCATATGTGCTCATTTTTACATGTTCACTATAAGAAGAAGAAGAAAAGAAAGAAGTAGTACTGGAAACAATTGCATTGGAAATAGGGAAACAGCTCATTCTCCTCTATTTTAGGCATTACAATTTTATAGCATTCCTGTGCAAATTATAGAAAATGCCACTTCCACTAGCCGTTTGACCTAAGCATTTTCATAACTTTTACAGTTACAGTTAGTTCATTATTGTTTAATGAATATTAAAAGTAATTTCACAGAGATTGCACTTACTATAATATTATGGTCATTAGGTTATGACTGATAACAAAAAAACTAAAATAAACATTTTATACAAAATAAACCAATAAAAAAAAAAATATATAAACATTTTAATGATTATTATATTTATTTTAAACATAAGAAATGATAAAGTATAACTACATTTCTAAAATAAGACTTTATTTATATAAAGAAAATCTAATAATATGGAAAGAAAAAGTACACGCACACATCTATAGCTGATTCAAAATATTAAATAGTCCTCCTCTCCAAAAAAACCCTTAACGTTTCGTTGGCTAAACAATTGACACTCTGGTACGCAAAATTATGTCTCTACTTCCATCCTTTTGGCACATGAACTTACTATATTATTGTTATTACTGTTTAATTTTATATTCTATTCTTTTTTCACAATTTTCACAAACACACAAACTATATCTAAAGCTATACATACATATTCACCAGAATCATTTTAACAACATCCAACAATAACTCAAAGTACATAAAACTTTCTTGAAGTTGTTCATCATAACTACCAATGTTTTTCCAAGGGTTTGTCCGTACATCAAATCAAACACGTCATCTACTTTGGCCAAAGTCTATTTCCATCTGAACACAGAGCTAAAAGCAGAAACTACATATACTAAAGAAAAATAAAGCATGCAGTGAAATGCATGGATGGCAGACAGATAGAGAGGATTTGAGGAGGGGGCTCGAGCGCAGAGAGAGAGCGAGACGGGGGGCTTTTAAGAGTACAAAGACTCCAGTAGCAGCACTGAGTTTGCCTTCAGGCCAGCCTGCCAACAGAGCAGATAGCACAGGCCTCTGCACCCTCGCCAGGCTCTCGGCCAACACACACACTACTCTTAATCTAGCCCAGAGTGGATTAGACAGTTCCTCTCACCACTAACTCCCCCCTACCCTAATGCCCTCCAGTGCTACCTTCAAGTTTAGTGCAGGTCAGGAGGGCAGATGGAGGGGAATCAGCCCACTCAGTGTGTGCAAGTTATCTGAGAGCCACAGAATATCATCTCTTCCCTTCGCTGATCTGCGCAGCTGATAGTCGCCTCTACTGGAAATTGTGAGTGCTTTTTTACACTCCTGCTGTCGATTGTTTGTGCGCGTTTCAAAGGACAGTCCTGGGGCCAAGATTACGCCAAATAATGCTTGCTGTAATTTATCAACCCTTTCGACTGACGCCCATTTGGGATTACAGCAGAGTAACTCAACAGAGAGAATCCTGGATGAACTGGAGCAATCAGTGTAGTAAAATAAAGAAAAATATTACGGACGCAGCATACTTGATAATGTATTTGTTTTAGACTGATACCGTTGAGGTCAAATTTTACATCAGGGTCTGCAAAATGTCAGTTTTTTATAAATAATTCTCTAAAAGCCAATGGAGTATCATGTTGGAAATACACCAAACCCAACTCTAAACCTACGATAGTGTTAACAAATGCAAAACTGATATAACAACGCATTTGCCGTGCCATTTGAACTTCCCTTTACAGAGATTTTAACTGTTTCGTTAAACCATAGTAACACAAAAAGCTGAATTCATAAAAATTTAAAAGTTTACATCCCCTTGAAATACTCACTGATGCTCCAAAAGAAAAAAACATGCATTAAGAGCAGGAGGTGAAAACTTTTGGAATTTAAAGATCAGGATATATTTAACTTGTTTTGTCTTCTAGCCAGTACTGAATGAGAAAAAAAATCTGATATTTATAGTAAAAAAAAATGTCCTCATCTTTAATCTGTTCAAAAGTCTTATTGTGTATATATATATATATATATATATATATATATATATATATATATATATATATATATATATATATATATATTTCTAATAATCCACACAGATTGGATGGTAATCAGATGCTTTTTAAACACGACTATGGATTAACCGCTCTCCTCCACTTCCCATAGTGGTGCTCATCTGAGACAAAATGACTATTTAAAAATAACAGTGGTTGCATAAATTCAATTAGAGGCTTTTGGTCACGGTGGAAGGGGAGCGCAGGCCAATTAACCAGCCTGGGAGCTTCAGCCAGCCTGACTGCTGACACAGAACAGATGACGGGGGCCGCTCGCTGTGTCACAGCCATAATTGGCCAAAGCACATTAATCAAAACTGAAAAGAGGTTTCCGAATAGAAAAGAGAAGGAGAGAGAGACGAAGAAGAGAAAAGGGCGACAGAACTAGGGGAGTGGGGGTGAAAGTGAAATGAGTAAATGGACAGAGACACAGACAGATAGACAGAGAGAGGTGAGAAAATGAAGGAGAAGAATACAAATGTGGGGGAAACTGAGCAACGATGCAATGCAGTACAACTACAGCCTTGTCACAATAAATGAAGCATTCTAGTGTTTGCATAGCTCAAGCAGTAGCTCTGTTCCAAAATACAGTGCAGCTGCCTAATGGAGTTGCCTAATAAGACAGCATAATCACAATGAAGCATAATAAGTGATTGATTTTGCCTGAACATTTTTTCTAAGCTAATGATAGTCAGATTTTTTTAAAGCTGTAAATAAAACATTTACAGAGTGTTTCCCAAGAAAATAATCTTTCAGATTTTCTAGTTCAAAATAAAGTGTTACTTGCTGTTTATAATAGTGAAATCTACTAGCAATTTCTGAGTGAATTTTTTTAAATCTCATGTTTAATTTAAATCTCATAGCTATGGCATTTCTTATTAGAATATAAAACATTATAAAAATGATTTTTCAGTTGTAAAAGAAATTTAAACGTTTTTTCTTACAATTACAAGTTTATACCTCACAATTTGGACTTTTCAAAATTGCGAGTTTATATTTTATAAGTGAGCAAATGTCAGCTGCAAATCAGCATCTTACAATTTATTTCATGACTTTTTTTTCTCAGATAGTTCTCTATAAACTTTAAATAGTGCCATATTTTTATTCTGTGGCAGAAATAACTTTCAGATACAAGCATAAAAGAGAAAAAGAGAAACAGTATACACAAATTTTGGATAAAATATTGTGTATTGAGTGACCGATTTATTAATATCACTTTAATCATTTTTCCCACAGTGCATGCTGGGACTGCTACGTATGATGCATTCTAATGCTGTCTAGGTAGGGAGCTCACAAGGCTAAACCAGAGCTAGTTTCACGCTGGGCAGTAGGTGTTCTGGAGAAGAAGGGGGGAGTGTGATAATCGTGCTCAATTACATTCTGATTGACACTGACAGAAACTGGGCACTGACATACAGGACACAGATGAGAGTCATTATCAGCCACTGAAACAAGCTGTCACTCCTCAAAGGATGTTTACTGTACTAAATAGTGTGCATATGCCCTCTACCTCTCTCCTCTGGTCAGTCACACCTCACGTCAGCAAACATACTGACAGCTGCAGAAAAACACAGAACGCCTTCTAATGGAGGCATGTACAATATAGTGTCAATCACATGATCAGCCATAGTTACATTTTAAAATTATTACCTGGTGTTGAAATCTAAGGAATAGATGAAAAAGTTATAAAAGGAAGCATATAAAACCAGAACACAATTAATCTAAACATATCAGCATTTTTTGACTCAAATTATAAACAACTTTAGTGTGAATGTGTGTATATATATATATATATATATATATATATATATATATATATATATATATATATATATATATATATATATATATAATTGTTATCATTGCTATGATTATCATTTAATAAGAAGAATAATAAGTAATATAATAATAATAATGTTTTTATGAATAATAATAAGAATTTGTGTCACCAATAAATAAATAAATAAACTACTTTTTATATTAATGATAAACAGGTTTTGCATTGTAGAATATTTTCTTTTGGTGGGTGAAGTTCGCATTTGTTTGTAATGCTGATCACATTATTCTTCTCAAATATTTCCACAGATCTTAGCTGCAGTCTGTCAGCTAAACGAAGGTTAATATGCTTTCTGTTTGGTTGCATTTGAAGAATGTGTAGAGGCACAATCATCTATTTTCCTCCACTGATATGCTTGAATGAATATGGGATGGATTCAGCCACCAGGAACAAGTTGAACTCAAACCTCACACACACACACACACACACAAAGCTCCTCTCACTTTGCACTGGTGCCTCAACTGAGAGAGAGAGAGAGAGAGAGAGAGAGAGAGAGAGAGAGAGAGAGAGGCATGAAGGGTGGAGGTTTGTTTGCTAAAATCAGCAGGGGATCAGCACAGTGAAAAATGTCAGGTCAAATTGTTCTTGACAGTGTTAATATCTGCACCTCACAGCAATAATTACATGTAAATAAACAGCGAAATAGTGCTCAGCTGGAGTCTAAGAGGAAGAAACTGCTTGCGTGAGATAGCCAGCTGAGACTCAAACCGCTCACACAGGCTCATTTTACAGACGAGAGAGGAAAACAGAGAAACTCTACTCAACATGGCAAACATCACTATTATTGCTTTTATTCAGAGTTAGCGATTTTAACAAACCCCAAATACTAATAAATTAACTCTATATCAAGCCTACTGTTTCATATTTGGTACACACCTATGCAAGGCCTCTAAACGATCCAACATAATCAAAACGTTGCTGAAAAACCTGCCTGCTGCTCTTAGATTGAGAGTTTATAGCTTTTTATAAATTTTTAGCAAGCAAAAGTGAAAGTGGTTGTTATAAAATGTTATAAAATAATCATAACTTTTATATTGCATTGCACTGAAGCAGGATTGCCTGATTTATTTTTTTGTTTAGAAAAAGCATGTTTGATTGTGCGCATCAAATTTGACGATCAGGGATTGTTTCGTTCAAGTCATCATTCTGTTGCATTGAATCACATGTTCTTAAAATACAACTGATCATAAAATCAGCTTTTAAAACAGATTTAAAAATGAATACAATTTGCAACTTGATTGTACTGTTACTTCTACAATCCAACCCGGTCCTTAAGGTCACAAAACTCTGGCCTTTTGGTAGTACTTAGGATAGCAATATCCACTAAAGGAGGTAGAGCTTTTTCACACTTTGCCCCCAAACTCTGTAATAGATTTCATGATAACATTCAAGGTTTAGTCTGTTTAAATCTAGACTAAAGACACATCTCTTTAGCCAAGCATTCACATAATGCATCTCATAATATTTGTAGTGTAGTTATATCTGATTAAACGCATGTTAATATTATTTAGCTTGGGTTAAACATATAGTTTTCGCTTGGATGGAACAGCAGCTACGCTAATTATGTCTTTGTTTGTTTCTCTGTTTCTCTGTTTCTAGGAATTTTAAAAGCTTCAGGCTGGATCCAACCCTTAAGTGATTTGAGGTGACCGAACACCTGAGAAGAGATGATATCAATCCCTCAGAGTGCCAACCCTCACACAACAATACATAATTACCAAATTGAGTTAAATACATACATTTCTACAATATTATAATACAATATATAGCGCACATATTGTAGAAATGTTTTCTGTAAAGCTGCTTTGCAATTACTTGCATCATAAAAAGCACTTTATAATCTTGAATTGAATAAAACTAAGCTATTATTTTTACTAAGACATATTGGTGAGATACAGAGATGTAACTAATATTTAGATATTTTTATGTAATCAATCTCTTTGATTTACATGGTAACACTTTGGAATGAGAACACTTGTTCACTATTAACCATGATTTTTCCCTCAATAAATTCCTAATTTGCTGCTCATTAAAAGTTTGTAAGGTATTAGTTAAGTTTGGGTATTAGATAGGATTAGGGATGTAAAATAAGGTCATGTAGAATAAGTGCTAATAACTATTACTAATAAATGGCTATTATTCTAGTAATATGCATGCTAAAAAACAACTAGTTAAAACACGTGAAAAGAAGGTCTTACTATCTACATTTCATCTTACTTTTTGACAATATAAGTATCAGCATCTGCACTAATTTTGAGCAATTTGGGCATCTGAAAAGAATGAGATCCACATTCTAAATTTATAAAAGCCTATAATGTATTGAATGTAAAGCTTAACAAAAACACATATTTAAGTCAATAAATTGTTCCATTTCGAAAATAATTTTTTGACAAGGTAGTGTGTGCTTCAAGCATGAATTACACTTTACTTAACTTTACTTAACCACTCCAACAACTTTTATCAGCTGGATGATAAAACAGGTGCAAAATGAGTTACGTAGTGGGTGAGACTAGAAAAATGCTGCATATGAGACAAAGAAGACAGCTGTTCCATGATGCCTTGGGTCAGTCCCGAGACATCAGACAGCAGGTTGCTGGTGTTTGGCTGTGGATGTGTGTGGTTGGGGGTTTCAGTTTGGTAAAGTTAGAGCAGCGCTGCTCATTGCAGTATTAATCACAATGGTACACCTGTCAGAGTGGCATGTGGAACTAACAGGACACACATTTCACAAAAACGACATCCAAACAGCCAACGGCTTCCAAAGAGGCTTATCGATGACTGTTTAACCCCACCATGACCCTGCAAACCCTTAACCTGTGAACTCATGATTACGAGGGCCTAGGTTACCTGGAAAAAAATCCCTTCACCTGCTAATAGGTGTTAAAAATCTACTTTTACGACACTGACAATAAATTGCAGTGGCAGAAATCAAAAAGAAACCAAAAATGCCTCTGAACTTGATACACCTAAGCATTTTTCCTGAGATTTTACTAGCAGTAACAACACTAAAACTTCATCCAATAACCATAAACAATTCCAATTTCACACGATACCGTCTTAACCTTCAAAATCTCTACAGCAGTAAAATAGGACTTGATATTTTATTTTAATGCAATGACATTCCAAAGCCTAAGCATGATTTGTTTTACCTGTAGAAATGTCTGAAAGTCATTGCATGAAATTTGTAAATTTACTGTAAAATCCCATTTCTTCATCATTTTTGCACAATGTCTTTAGTGATTTTTAGTGAATGCACGAGTAAAATGTTCCTTGCGTTCACACAGGCAAAAGTTACTCACAATATGATTCAATGATCAAAGCTGTCGTTTTAGCGCTGTAAACTAAGCAAAAAGGTACTTTTGATATTTGATCTAATGCAATGTCATTTTTCATTAATAATGTTTTACTTGTAGCTACAAAGATATCTGGACACATTAGACACACTAAATATAAAATAAATAAAGTAAGTTAAATAAAAAAAATCATTATTGTCACTTTTCTTCATTATTGCACAAGGTCTTTGAATCAGCTATATTTTGGTCATTTTATTGGACGTGTATCATGTTCACCTATATGCAGTTTTCAAAACTATATGTGACTCTGGACCACAAAACCAGTCATAAGTGTACATTTTTAAAAATGAGAATTATACATCTGAATAAATAAGCTTTCTATTGATGTATGGTTTGTTAGGAAAGGAAAATATTTGGGTGAGATACAACTATTTCAAAATCTGGACTCTGAGGGTGCAAAAAAAAGATATTTAAAATCACCTTTAAAGTTGTCCAAATGAGGTCAGCAATGCATAATATCGCATATTATGCATACAAAAATGTAATTTAATATGCTTACTGTAGGAAATGTAGAAAAATATCTTAATGGAACGTGATCTTTACTCAATATCCAAATGATGAAAGCAAATTTAACAAAATTTTTACACATACAATGTATTTTTCTGGATTTTGCTACCATTGTTTAGCCACTTCAAACTGAAGAAAAATATATAATGCAATGACATTTATTGCCATGACACTCAAATCATGTCTGAATGCCATTGCATTAAATTAAAAAAATAATGAACTTTAACTTTAAACAAAGCTAATTTTACAATTAAAAAACAACAGGTTTGACAAAAACAGTATCTAATGTATTTACATTTTCAAGTGTGCCTAAGTTCCCCTTATATGAGAACGAAGAACAGAAGTAATAGATAAGTAAAACATAAAAGTTCAATTACACTACATAAAATTGAACAGATTTGGCCACCGGTAAAACAATAAATAAACCGTCCAGCAGCATGCTGTGGCCTCTAAGTAATTGACATACAAGATATGATCGGTGAGTGTGCGTGTATATGTGGCCATATACTCCCCATTCTCCATATTATAGGCATTTCCAGTTGCGTGGGACACACAGCATATGAATTGGTCTCAGTCGTTCCCTTCTTTAAATCCCTATCTCCTAGGATTTGCTGAAATTTATATTGGCTGCCTCTGCAAGATAAATGTAAATCGCATTCCCTTATATTTGCTATTTATCAGGATGCAGCAGCTCACTTTCGGCAGGGGAAAATATCTCTCACCCGCATACAAACAGCCTTGCATTTAAATAGCATTTTTATTGTCCGCCGTAGCCTTTCATCTGAACGGCGGGAAAAGCATCTTCCTCTCCAGGGGAAGGAGAGGGAGGGAAAAAGAGACCAGCACACAGTCGTCTTGAGCAGCCTTAAAGGAAGCGGTCGGGGAGGAAAAAAGTGCAGCAAAAAAAAAAAAAAAAACTCTTTCTCTTTGAGATGAGAGAGTATGTCGCTATTTGACTCAATGGGTGACTGCTGGGAAGCCAAAGATGGAGTTTAGAGAAGACGGACAGGCGTGGAGCATCCATGACCTGATCTCATGAGACTGACCACCATCTCTGAAAACACCTGAACATCGCCTGTGTGTGTTGCATCATACGAGCCTATTTTTCTGAGCTACAATCTTGAATTAGATCCCAGTACTGAACCTTTGTACTCTATTTTCTATATACTTAGAAAAGAAAATGTTTGTTTGTGCTAAACTCACAGCTTCCAGGCCATTTCTCTGCTGTTTATGCTCTAAGCGGTTTCTTGATTGGGTTTGAAAGTCTCTGTGATATTGAGATCCTAACTTCAATGTAAGTTTAATAGACTTTTATTGTCCACCAAGTAAACGTTGTGAGTTTGACCGAAAAGTAGCAGCACGCCTCTGCTTAAAGAGAACATCACACTGTTTTTTATTTTAATATATTTTGTAATATGTGACGCAAAGCTGAATTTTCAGCATCATTACCCAAGTCTTCAGTGTCACATGATCCTTCAGAAATCCTTCTAATATGCTTATTTTTAGTGCTCAAGAAAATTTTCTGATTATCAGTGCTGAAAAACTGTGATGGTTAACATTTCGGTGCTACTTATTTTTTTCAGGATGTTTTGATGAATAGAATGTCAAAAAAGCAAAGAGAAAAACACCATTTAATTGAATTTGTTTTCTAACAATATTAAAGTCACTTTGAATCCACTTAAATAATATATATTGAATCTACTTTCTTCAAAAACAAAAAACAATCCTCAAATACTTGAACAGCAGTGCATGTGCAAATTAATGGTTTATTTGGTAACACTTTATTTTACAGTTATGCCTATTAGGTGCTTATTAGCCTGCATATCGCTAGAATATAGCCATTTTTAGTGCTAATTGAGCACATATGAATGCCTTATTCTACATCCCTGAGCCTACCCAATAATTAAACTTAACATCTACCTTACTAACTATAAGCAGCAAATTAAGAATTTAAAGGAAAAATAATTTAAATTTAAAGGAAAACGTTGTAGTTAATAGTTAACCAGTGTTACATATTTTAAGGTATTACTGTTTAGTATGAGAAACTGATATTAATCCTATTCCAAAAAGGTTTTCTTTATTGAAAAACCTTTTTAGATTCTTCAAAGGGACTTTTTCTAGTTCTTAAAAGAAAAATACAAAAGACACTTTACTAGACCAACATGCTGACCTGTATAAGCTATAATAAAAACATTAAAATCAACATTCTTAAAAGTGGTGCAAAAAATGATTTTTAAAAAAAAGAACCATTTTGAATGGTTCTTGTTGTTGTTGTTTTTAAAGTGTGAAGATCGTTTTTTTCACCATTCTAAAGAACGTTTTGCAATGAATGAACCATTCCTCAATAAAGAAAATTTATTTTAAACAGTGTAAAGCAATGTGGCAACACAAATGAAAGCAAAAATTAGCCTCCAAGAGAAGGTTTAGTAAACATAGTGGCCTTCGGACAGGTAGGTTGACGCTGGCACAATCACTTCCCATTGTCATCAGGCCTAAGACTAAACTTACACACTCTAACCGTAAGCCTTACACCAAAACTACAGTTTATTTATTTATTTTTATTTTTTTGCCCGTGGCGACGATTTTGGCTGTCTGATGTTCTTGGCAGCTGCCAAGCAGGTCTTGTTTTTTGGAAAGCCTCTTATAGGTCTTTTCCATTACTGCCAAATATAAACAGTATCTGTTTTAATATGGCTTCTAATTATTAAGTATCAATTCCCCCTCTCGCGGCGCGAGCGCACAGGGTACGAATGAATGCCGCGCGCTCATCCGCTTTGATTCGTTCGTCGGGAGAGCGTGCCAGCTGACACGGTGCCCAGTCTGCGGCTTAATGCACAAGTTTTTAATAATGTGTGGGACTACATGAGTCTCCGCGGCTCATTGATATTCACGTGCCTAATGTCTTGTCAAAACTGCGAGGCGAGGGAGACGGCAAGAGAAGCGAGCACTTGAAATTTCTGAGGTAGGTTTCTTTCCTTTTTAGTCGACGCCAGCACAGGGTTCTTAAACGTAATTCATCCCCTTTTTTCCGAGAAGGACTAATGGAAGAGGGAGAGGGTTGAAGCTTCTCCGCGCTTATCTCTGTCTGACAGTCGCAAGCAGCGGTTGGCGAGGGCTGGTGTTAGCGCGCTATGCTGTGCGGTACGGTGCAGGCGAGCAGGCCCGGGGACAGGGATCAAAGGGAGGCTCGGGTGAACGCCGTTTTTCTCTCTGATCCCTCCGGTGGCGAGACCCAACCCCGCTCGCGCGCTGCCTTACGCATTCATCCATCCGTCCTTCCGTGAGCAGAGCCTCATTCCACAGCACAAACACACTCCCACGGCTCACATTTACACACACACACATAGGCGCGCACACACGCAACAAGCACTTCTGCTTTCTGCAGAGTAGATGCAAGCAAAAAAGTGTTATATACTCACAAATTGATCACATTAAACATTTTCTCTGTACCAATCTTTGTCGACCTTTAAGCACACTGCATTTCTAACAAAACTACTGATAAGCCAAGTATTATAACAATATTTTCATATAAAGCCTACCCTTGATGTAAAGAACCTGGTATATGATTATGATTGTTCTGTAATCCTGGTTACTCTGTATGTTAAAGCAGCACGATATTTATTTAAAAGCAGTGCAATATCGATTGTACTTGTGTACTTTTAACAACAATTTATAATCTTTAACCATAGTTAACCAGCTGTTAGTAAAACAATCAGTCAGCAATAAATAAACAAGCAAACAATTCTCTTCCCCACACTGCTTGGAGGTATATAAATTATTGAGATTACTGCAATACAACAATACTAATAATTGTAATACTATATACATATTGATTGATCAACAATAAAACTAAAACTAAAATATATATATATATATAGTATGAACAGTAGTTTTCTTCTACTGACACACAAACTCAAGCGTTTTATTGTTTTGAAACAGCTGGCAAAATGATAAAAGACACAAAAAGTTAAACATAATATTAATATCAATTATAAGAATGGGCTTTTCTTCCATAATAATATAAGAGTTATTAAATTATAGCACATGCAATCACATATAATTCATATAATTTTCTCTATAATTTAACATTTTTATACAAGAGAAGCTTTCTGCATTTCTGCAGAGGCATTGTTGTTTTCCTCCCTCTCCCAGCAGGTGTCCCTGTCAGGCAGAGCAGTGCAATCCACCTCAAAGCTGTCAGCCAAGGAACACATTTCCCAGGACCCATTTAGTGAGGCATAATAGCCAGCATGAGCACCTGACATCACGTTCAGTCTCTGGCGCTGCTGTTCTCTGTCTGTTCCTGTCTGCAGAGAAACAGGAAACATCTGCCTTCTTTTCTCCAGATAACATCAATTAGAGATTTTCTGCTTGGTTACGGGACATTGAGGGATATTAGCTATATCAGTATGGATATTTGAAGGGTCATCAGGACAAAATATATAATTATGTAACTTATAAACAAAGCTGGAGAATTTGGAAACTTGTTCTCCAGCCGTCTTTCCCGACAAAAATGTCTTCAATCCAAAGGAAGGAAAGGAAAAAGAGTGTTTTCCCAGAGTATGTGTCCTTATCCATCACCTGCTGTGCAACAAAATGAAATGGGGCGATTCGGCTCACCTCAACCTAAAAACATACCTGCAGACCAGCCAAGCAGTGCCTAATAGACCCCGTCTGAAACTGCATCACTCCCAGACCAGCCTTAACTTATCATCAAGGGCTACGACGACAACAACCTGGTGGATAGCTTTTCTACTGGCCTGTAATGGGAAAATGCGCTCTGTCTGGATGGGTTACACCAACACCTGTGCTGAGATCAGCAGGAGTCCATTACCGGCCACCACAGCCCATTTACAGCCAATCGCCACATTTTGGTCAATCTTTACTAGCAACCGGTAGCCCATCAACGGCAGATGTTAGGAGAAATAGGTCTTTCGTCCCAACACATGCGCCTATCTCCTCTAGACAGGTGTTGTCTGCGAATTTCCAATATAAAGGAGTTATCTTTGATCTAAAAAATAAAAGCAAATTTTTTGCCTGTGTCACAGGAGGCAAGGTGACATCTGATGTTTTGGGAAGGTAAACAGATTCACTTTCTTCTTGCTTGAACAGCTAGTTTTCTTCTACTGACACATAAACTCAAGTGTTTTATTGTTTTGAAACAGTTGGCAAAATTATAAAAGTTATATAATTTATATATTAAAAATATAAAAAAAGTTAAACAATAATAATTTAAATGATAAGAATGGACTATTCTTCCATAATAATATAATAGAGTTCATTAGACGAAGTGTCAACTGAATAAAAGTTATGGTTGGGTTAGGTAATGTCTGATGTGACCTTAGCAACCTTGTGTTGAACATTTTCTTTGTGAAAGATGGTTGACTGAACTCTGTCAGAAACTGCACTTATTTCTAATGATTTTCAAATGCCGTATGTATTAGATAGATAGATAGATAATATAATTTATAATGATTATTATTATTACTACTACTAATGTAATAGTATTGTAAATATTATTTTAACTATCAAATTATCAAAACAAGCAATTAAACTGTGGCAGTATACAGAAATATAATGCTAAAAATTAAAAAAACATAGCAGCCAAAAAAAAAAAAAAACATTGATCATTTATAAGGAGAAAGTGTTTAAGTGCAGCTGAGAAGAAAGCAGGAGGCAGAGTCTCTCCAGTGTTAAAAGCTCCCATTAATAGAAAAAAGACCTCCATGTCTGCTGGTATTTACGGAGGTTTGGAGCGAAGGCATTAGTGCTCAAAGCCCCTGTGCCACGATTAACAATCTCTCTCACTGTAAGACGCCCATGTTATCCTTCCGACGTTGTAGTTACGAGGGGAAAAGCTCTTTTTTGTCACCAAATCCTTAATTCTTTCTTCTCTGAAAAAAAAGAGGGTAATACCGAGAATGTTTCTCAATCTGCTTTGAGAGAGCAGGGGAGAGAAAAGGAAACCCCCAATAAAACATGTGTGAACGAAAGGGTAATTGTGGACAAATGCAGCATTGAAATTCATTTTCAACTCTTTACACACCATTTCAATCTTATTTTATGCTTGTTAGCCACATCTTGTTGCTGAGGGTCGGCAAGACTGCCCAGTATTGATGGATAATTGTGTATAATTCACTCCTTACATGCGATTTGCATCAATACACATTATTTTTTTAATGTTGGGTATTTAAAACAAAACCATTTTGGAGAAGTCAACTTAAATGCTCATTAATGGGGACCAAAGAGGATAACTGGGAAAATTGGACAAAAACACAAGCACAGCAACACAAGTCTAGACAGGACACACAACAAGAAATAAACACAGAAACAAAGCAGTTTGTGTCAAATGGCACCTACTCACTCTCATGTACACACAAATAAATTATTCACTGACCAAATTGCCCAAAGCAACATAAATTTCATCATAAAATTTTTATATATATATATATATATATATATATATATATATATATATATATATATATAGTCTTTAGTCGCTGAGGTATATTTGTACTAATAGCCAAAAATACATTTTATGGGTCAAAATTATAGATTTTTCACATGGTAGTATTTAATAGCTAGCTAAATAGATATTCAGATGATCCAACAATTCCCAAAGACAAAATCAAGTTCAAGTAAAGTGAATGCCATTTCATTCGTGTGGTTTCTGATATAAAAACTGGTTTGGAAATTATTACAATGTTTTTGAGCTATGAAAAATAAGCAAACTGAGAAAAAAGCAGCGGATACTAGCTTAACTCGACAACTCTCTTGATCTGTGAAGCATGCTGGCGTTCATTCAGCGCGCCTTTCATCGTTCTCACATTAGAAAGAGGCCTCTGCACTAACCTGTGGCGAAAGGCCGTTGCTCACGGGATTCATGTGGTTGCTTGAAGCTGACGGGCTCATAAAAGTCTCTGAATAGCTGGAGAAGGTGTGGCGGTTGGATGTGAGGCCGTAGGCAGAGCTACTGTCAGCTGAGAGTCCACCCTGGTGCATGGAGGAAGGCGGCAGAGGCTGCGGCCGGTGCAACGTACTGCTGCCATCTAAAACACAAACAGAGACTGTTCACATTAGTCTAATAAAATCATAATGGAACACTTCAGGTTAGGGAGCACATATAAGATTTTTTTTTAACATTTTACGTATAATGTGAAGTGTTTAATGCATAATGTATTATAAAAGCAGTTTTAATGTGTAAAGTAGCAATATGACTTGCAAAGCACCTTATAATGAGTACAATGATTGTAACCATTATTAATTCATTGCTACACTACACATTTAAAATGTGTTTATAATTATTTACAATAGGATATAATGTTTTCCCTCATTCTTATATTCCCTCAACAAAACTCTTTGCTGCTTGTTGATACTGAGTAAGGTAGTTGGTTTAGAATAATTTGGTCATGCATTAATATGTCATGTACAAGTACTAATAAACAGCCAATGTGCTAGTAGTATGCATGCTAATAAGCAACTATGTTACTAGTGAGTAGTGTTCACTAATCTAATGTGTCACTGATACTGATATTTTTGGATCTGATAATTAATAATTGCAAATGTCTTTTTTGTCAGTTTGATCAATTTATTTGCAGCCCTGCTAAAAAAAGCTTTGTAATGGTAGTGTTCTATAAAGGTTCATGGGTTACTGTACCCTACCTTGTGAGAGAGTGGTGCTGGGATACGTTGACTCTGGAAGCTGATAGGTGGGTAAGGTTGGCATGCCAGTTGGTGGAAACCCTCCAGGCAACAAGTGGTTGAATGCTGCCAGCTGATTTGCTCCTGCTTGTTTGCGCCACCTTGCTCTTCGGTTGCTAAACCAGACCTAATAAAAGGTGGAAAGAAATTTTTATAATATTTTATTTTGCATTAAGGGAGACTGACCATTGCGCAGAGACACATATCTATTTCTAAGGATTTCATTCCCATAACTTGCAGTTGAAAGCGATCAGCAGTCTTCCAGTCAGGTTCATGGGCATGTGTGTGGCAGAGAGAGTGTCCTCATGGGAAACTGCCTCTTAGCGCATGTTGAGGTCCCTGTTGTTCTAGTTAAGTGGCTAAAGCTGTGATCTGTATAAACAGGTTGTTCTGGGCTGCCATCAGAGACGAGAGGTCGTGAACAGGTCAGAGGTAGCCCACACATCTCCTCCACAGACATCTTGAGTATGTTTATCTACCTGTCGGATACTTTAAAGATTCTTTAAAGTTCTTTACTGGAGCTGCGTTGTCTGATACGCATGAGCACGTACACATATCTGTCACATCTTTAACATACTGCTTTATTTCAAGCTAGAATACTTGAATTGCACTAAAGAAGTGAAAATAAAATAAATGCTAAATTTCAATTTTCCAAAAGCACTTTTTGGACAAAACAAAATACTTAACTTTCTTTTGGGTGTGGGCCAATTTGACCCACATTTACATGCTTGAAATTTGTTGAAATATGTGATCGTTCTTGAAATTTAGGATGCATGCAAAGTTGTATTTTAGAAAAGCTCTACTTTTTCTATGCAAAATCCATAATCATCACTATTTAAAAAATTAAAAAATTCTAAAATTGGATATGCATTATTTTGAATTCACTTACATACAACATACTTATTTGAATCAATATATAATACCATATAGAAAATCTCATTTTTTTCATTGCTTAATGTAATTATATTACCATCCAGCTCTTTATATAGTTCTTGTATTGTCCCAAAATGTAACTTTATAATCATCCAGCTGCTATCTGATCTTCTGCAATGCTGCTTTGAAACAATGTGTATTGTGAAAAGCACTAAACAATTAATTTTGACTTGTCTTGACTATTATAGCTTGTAAAAGAAACCTATTTTACTAAAACAGCATGCTTTCCACCAATCACGAAAGAAAGATTCTCAACGTTTACATTATTGAAATGCATTTGCTACTTAAGTTAAAGGTAAATATGTGATTTTTTTTCAGTGTTAAAATACTTTTTTCAAGTAGGACCAAAACTAAATGCCCATCCAAACCAGACTGACTTCAGACAGTCATCTTAAAAACGAGGACAATTTGCACATTTTAAAAGGAGGCTTCTCTTCCATCAAAACATGAATATAATTAGCGTCTCTGAAAGCAGCCCGCTCTATTTCACAGGAACAAGACAGGAGCCCTGCATATGTGAAAGGTTGGAGGACATTGATCTATGCCATGCACTGGCAATTCATCCACGTTTAATACACTGTCAGGGCAGTTCATCTACCGTTGTGTTTAAAACGGGCCGGTCCATTGTGCGTCCAGATGAAAGGTGGAGACAAAGGCCTCTCAATACACCAAGCTGAAAAGTGTCCACAAAGAGTGGGCGTCCCTTTTTAAACGTGCCTTTAAGAGCTCCACTTTCATGGTACGCACACAAGGACACACTCTATTCTGATGCAACGACACCGTAGACACACTCTACAAAACACACACATACACACTCCCTGGCTCTTTCTTACAAAGCGTTGCTTATATTGTCCATGTGCAAAACTGTCAGGCCACTAACAGCTAGCATCTCATTCAGATGACTTCAATGGCTCGCCAGCGTTTGATGCGACTAAAGATGACTCTTACCCATCTGTCATGCGTTGGGTTCGAATTGCTCTTGGAAAAGTGAAACCCCCACCCGACCGTCATCCTCTCAAAGGGTTTAGGAGGAGACGCTTCGCCCCCTCTGCCTGTCCTGAGCCTAAACCTGGTGTCGTAGACAGATAAAGGATGGAGCTGGGGAATTGCATGCACTGGGATTCGAACGGATCTCTTACTGGGAATCACGCAAACAGGTTATGAAGAATGGAAGAATGCTATGTCCTCCCCCCACAAACCCAAAAAGTGTCCCGCTCCGCTGTGCCTCCTGACCTTTGACCTCTGAACCCTGCTCTCCACCCCTTCATCCTTTCATCCTGATGGCCTCTACCTTCTTTCTTCTGGTGCAAAGAGTAGATACTTACTTCTCTGACATCAGCCAATAATATTTAATAGTTCATAGCACTGGCTGACATTTCATTCAAGACAATATAGACAAAACCATTTTTTATGCACTGTTCAGTTATGAGGTTTTGTATTCTTTTAAAATAGTGGAAAGAAAACAACCAAAATGCATTTTACGGTAAGTGTTTAAGTTGCAATTTTTATTTGTAACTTTATTTTTAAGTTTTACTTCAATCAGTATTTTCAGGGTTTTTACTAAAGGGTATGTTCATATAATATTAACCAGATATTTTCTTAAAAATGTACTTTGTTTTTTGTTTTTTTTTGCAAAATATTCTACCTCTATGCTCAGTGAAGAAATGCCCTGTAAAAATAAGTATTGCAAATTAAATATATATACGCAAACTGATAAAGTGTTATAAAATAGTGTTTTATATCTTTTCTTTCTACTTGCCTGAAAGAAGAAATGTTATGGGGGGGAGACCTTTTTTGTCTGTAGTGTCTTAAGAATTTTGTTGTTAAATTTTTAATGAAAAGTTATTGTCACTTTTAACTTGTCACAATTGTTTGTGATTTTTCTACAGAAAGCAAACTATTATCGCTTTAAATAGTGGCTTGATTCGTCTCTGGCTTTACGTTCGATCTCTCATCCTCACACGTAAACTAATCTCTGCACATGCATTACCACACAATCTGTAAGATGCATAATGCTATGACAATTTATAAAGAGATTTGGGATACATTATTCTCAGAGAGCTGCCTGCATCCCTGTGGTCAGAGCACTTACGATGCAGCCAGCAGATCTTGTGGCTTTACCATGTGCTCGGCGAAGACTGCCGTCTGCCTTAATCACACCAGCAGCCTGTGAAGCATATCTGTCTAAGTGAATTTGCTTTTGAAAGCAACATGGCGTCAGAGAGGTGCACAAGTTAACTCTATTAAGTTAAACATTAAGCAATATGCCTAAATAAATACTGTTCTGTTTTATAGCACTGAGGGATGCGTCATCATAGTGCCTAGCTGAGATTATGTGTGTGTGTGTTTTCTGGGTCATTCCAGTCGTACCCTCTGAGCTGGATTTGGAACCCAATCACAAAGTCACCTTGAACAGTCCCAGATTCCCTCTCTCACTGTCTGCAATCCAGCCTAATTCCTCCACAGAGACGGTTTTCATCCAGCCCACAGCAAAACCACATGAGGAAGAACTTACTGTCCACTGACAGCAGTTCTTAGGGAGAATTCTGAAAGAATAGGGCTGATACAGGATGAACTGTTTGATAAATACATTGAAAAAGTAAAGAAATTTGGTTAATGCTGTATTTAATTAATTTAATTTAGTATGCATATTTGTTAAATCAATAATGTTGCATATTTATTGTCTTTTAAATCAATGTTGTTTTAGTTATTCTCAATAACAGTGTCAGCACTGCAAAGTTTTTTTTTAATAATCATTGATTATTAACTGTCTTTTAATGGCAGTGTGCAATGTCAGTGAAGGTCAATAAAGCCCAGTATTGCTTCATATTTTAAATAAATTAGGTTTGAATATCAAGTGAATGACTTTTCGGTTCACTACACCATTTTAATCAATCAAATTTCAATAATTAGCTTGGGCACACATTCAGTTGTAGAGACACAGTAGAGACTGTGTGCATTTGTTTCGAATTATCATGAACTGTAAACCTAAATTTGGGCAGTGTCTGGATTTAGCCCTGTCCCTTTGTCCAGAATAGCAATCTATGAGGATCACAATATACATTTGTCACAGACAAACAAGTAAAACCTGTGTGCACAGGTACAATGTTTCTTATTTCTGTCTTTTACAGGATGTTTCTTGCCCTTCAGGTCCCTTGTTTGTGTACACTCAATAAGCCAGTGCAAACAGTCGCCCGTAAATCCAAGATTGTGTTGGACAGAGCAAAAGTCTCCACTGAAACCTGTTTCTTCTTAAGGAAATGTTATTAAAGGATGCTTTTAAAAGGTTACAGGCTGTTCACCTCGTGTTTCAAAGGAATAAACATTAAACAAGGGCGACATCTGTTTTTATACCAACAAATGCGATTTAACCAACTTCACTCTAACAAGCAATGTGTTGACTGCATCAAACAATCGTTTTTTCTCTTTCTTCTGTAGCCCGCTTGAATTCTCTCACTCTCTTTCTCCCTGTCTGGCGCTATGCTAATTAACATTACTGGGAACGTGAATTGCAAAAAGGAGACTGGGATTACTTAGATAAGAATCAACGAACACAAAGCGGCTAAAAGAAAGTCATTTAAATTCTAATAATGCAAAACTGTTAGAACATTCTCACTGATGCATTGCAACAATTTTGCTCTCTACAGTCTTCATAAATCCTATTTATTCTTTTATGGTGCACAAGCTAAGACTCTCAGAAACAGAGTTGCCTGTTGGGCTGGATGGGATTTTTTTTTTTTTGCAAGCATTTTTCTGGTCTCAGGGTGCAATAAATTGATTAAATATGTGGAATATTGCCACAGAAGCAAGAGGAAGTACCCTAGTGAAAAATAAATATACTAAAATGTATTTGAAATACATTTATTTCATCCTAAGTGTATTATAAATACATGTACATTTTTATGTACTTAATAAAAACTACCATAAAATTGCACTTTTAGCTCAATTGGAACAATTTTATAACTAATGTGTGTGGAAGTAATGCTGAAGTCCAAGTAAAGATATTCTGAAATACATTTTGTTGTGCTAAAATTGAATTATCGCAAGTGTACTTTAGTTACTCTTCAAATAAAGATATTGCAAGATAATGCAAGAACATTTAAAAAAAACAGTATTATTAAATTTATGTTAATCAATTTGAAGTATAATTTGTATGAAATAACCATATTTTAAATATATTAAAATTAAATTTAATATATTAAAAATGCAGAGAAATCATAAAGAGAGAACAAAACATAACACCTTTACAAAGTGAATTAATAGTCAAATTGTCCTGTCTTTCATAAATAATTAAACTCGTTATTTTTTGATAAATAGTACTATATGCATTATAATACTATTTATCAAAAATAGTATTTTATGCACTTTATATGTGAAATATCATCTGCTATACCATGATCTACACATGACCTCCCCTTTTTAGTCAGCTTGCATAAAAAAAATGTTAACATTAAAGCACACAACTCACAGGTACAGAAGCTAACTTTCTACCAACTTAATTTCTACACAGTAATAAGGAAATATTTCCACCTTTTTAGACTCTGCTAACTATAATAGCTGCATGCAAAATGCACACTACTTGTGAAGGTGACTCTATGTCAGAAAGGAGGAACACAAGCCAATGGCGAGTCTCTCTTTTATGACTGTTAACTGAAATGGAGCCACCGTAACATCTTAAAAACTTCAGAATAAACAAGAACTGAATGCAATTCACCCCATCGTGGATGATTTATAACAACGACCAGCCTTTCTGCCACTGTCCACTTTGTTTTTAGTGCTGGTTGAAAATTCTCCCCTTGTCACCTAGCTAACACTTAAGAATAGTCTGCAAATGTTTCTCGTTCCACTAATAGTCTGAGTGGTGGCTTGATGTCCTCAGATGTCACATGACTTTTATGTGCTGCTCATTTTCCATTGTGGATGTAAAGCAGCAGGACTACGAAGCCACAGGGAGAAAGCCTCTGCTAGGCTACATAACCCTGTCACAACCTTTTAACATCTCTGCTACTATCAAACTAAAATGAAATTGGTCTGTGTGAGATATGGACTGACTGTCCGATAGAACTACAGTGGATCGAAGAAAGACTGGGACAACTGGATGTCTTGAGGAAGACGGTTAGGATTGAGAAAGCTAGCTAAAACACAACCTAAGCAAAATTCTGAATTCTACCCTTCAAATTTATGAGTGTGCATTTGAAAAGAATTGGCCTCAACCTGCAGGATGTCCAATTAGAGTTACAGGAAGATGAGCTGATTAACGTGCCCCTATTATTTGTTATAAAAAGTTAATATTTTGGTTTTGGCAGTCCCCAGCAACAGTTTGACATGCACTCATTTTAAAAGCGACTCATTTCAATGATTCAACCGATTCTTTATTTCGAGAGACAATATACTATATGTACTTTCAGATTTAAAACTTTGCAGAGTGTTTTTTTTTTAAATCATAATTGTCAGACGTTAATCAAATATAAATAACTATATAAACTAAACTAAACAAAAACTTAGTAGAATGAACTTGTTTTAGTTCATTCTACGTCCTTACAACTGAATTTGACTTGACATTCCACATCCTGCTTGCTACCTCAGTGCAAATTTTGGAATGTAGAAAGCATTTTTATTTTAGTTTACAATAGTGCACAACCCTGCTCTCTTTTCTACTTGCCATGCATATCGTTGCCCCAAGACTGCAGAAGGAGGGCTGTCTAACACTCTCTGAAGTTGATGATCCAGGGGTGGAGAGGCCCCTCTTTTGGCCCCTGTCTCACCCCAGTGCCCTCTTCTCCAATCCCCGCCAAACTGACATCTGCCGGATGAGTCTGCACAGCTGTGTTGGAGCAGGTCACCAACCGGGCCAAAGGTCTGGTCCTGTTCTAGCCTGGTAGGAATCTCTATACAGAAACCTGCCGACATACCATAGCCAAACCAGTGGGAACTTCTGTGGAACACCCCTAATGGTAACTGCATGAAGAAGACCTGCATTCTTGCTATGAAACAGCATGTCATATTTTATTAGAACACTCGAAAAAGTCTCTGCCAACACAGCTGCTATAAATTGGCATGTATGAGCACTGGAATATCTTGTTGGGTCCCGTGCCAAACTTGGACACCTCATTGAATTAGAGCTTTTGAGTGGGTTAAATGCATTATTAAGTACCCTTTCATGTCAGTCCAATGGGAGGTCAAAGTGTTAGCTACGATGAACTGCACTTTTATGAGTAAATCTACGTAAGTACTATACCAGGCCTACTCCTTTAAAAGTTAAAAAAAAGGTCAATGGCAAAACCACACATCAAATCCCTATTTGGAGGAGGGGGTGCTTTGGAGAGGGGAAGAACTTTGACAATAGATTCTACAGAGAAATAACACTAGAATAAGCTGAGAACAACACTGAAGACCCATGGCCAATATTTACTGTGCTTAACCAGAGTCACTTTCTTAGGATGACCTTTTTGGAAAATTCAGTTTGAGTTGACCTTTGGAGATTTTCAAAGTGTTCCAGAATTAGATTATGAGAAAAACTGCATTAACAAATTATATCCATGACTCAAATACCTCAGCTTTTCACATGATATCTCTTTAGGCCTATTATGTGAGAGGGGGGAGATGTGTCCTTTTGGTTATTCGGCCTTGTTCAAGGTTTTCTTTGGGACATATCTCTTGTCATTTACATCAGTTACCATAAATACGGCAAGCACCCTCGGGGGATTCTTGTGGGCCAAGAAATGCACAATTGACCTACAAATGTGGCTCATCGGTTGCCATAACATGCTGGAACAGAAGACACTTGTGTTTGACAAGCATGTTGCTTTTCATTGACCAATTAGAGGTGTTTTTTCACACGCTTGGTCTTATGTTCATTATTATCACAGCTAATATGGATGGTAGAGTTCTAGTTGTTTAACTCGGGGCTTTCCCTTTCTTTCCCTTTCAAAATCCCCAAGACACTTTCGTGACGCTGTTTAAGTAATAATGAATGCTTTTACATACACCAGAGCTTACCAGACATAAACCTACAATCAATGCAAATCAGTCCCCTAAATACATCATGTGTGAAATATTGCGAGAAAACAAGCGTAACATAAATCTCTCAAAATTCTCCCAAGAGTGTGGAAGCAACCATTTAGACACATACATCTTTTTCCTTGAATGCTCAGAGACAGACAAAGACATATGTTAAATCAGTTGCCCCACCAATGAGTATGTTCCATAAGGACCCTTAGCATAGGTACGGATCCATGGAGGGGACGAATTGAGGATGAGAGTTTGGAGAAACATAGACCCCCTACCCCCACCTTGCCGAGTCTTTTACAAGCGCTTGATTGATTAATGTTGTTGTCAGGGAACAGAGTCCCCAGAGAGAACCAGAGGGATCCTTTCTGATATGTAGAGGGATTTACAAGTAGCGGCCAGCTTTCAAGTGCTGGGAAGCGATCGCCGGCCAAGGGAAGAGATGAGAAATCCATCAGGAATGCATTTTGTCTGTTCTTCTTTCTTCCCCTCTCTTTTTCCCCCATCCCTCTTTTTGTCTCCCACTAGCTTGGAGTGCAGCTGCTGCTATAATTCTACTGTATTTGCTTTGCGATGTTACATAAAACTACAAGGTTCACAAACTGTCAGGAAGCGTCCTGAAGACTTGGGGTGAAAGCAATAGGGCAGAGCTCCAACTGTCATCTGACCAAGAGTGATGTACTCCCGGAGGGGAGGGGAGGTCAAACAATTACTCTCCGCTGAATAAATAAATATAACAAACACCAGCAATAAACAGAGGCATCTAGATGACAAGAAAAGAAACTACTCCAACAAGAGGTTTAAAAGGCAATCAAATGCATTGAAGGTCAATTGCAATTGAGAAATCATGCAGGGGAATTACAAGTATCTGTGCAAGTAAGCGTATCCCACCTGTACACGAGCCTCAGTCAGTTTGGTCCTCTGTGCAAGCTCCTCTCTAGTGTAGATGTCGGGGTAATGTGTTCTCTCAAAGGCCTTCTCGAGCTCCTCTAGCTGCTCTGCTGTGAAGGTGGTACGGCTGCGTCTCTGTTTCCTTTTCAGGGGCAGGTCTGGCTCCGACTCCACGTCCGAGCCATCATCCGTACGGTTACCTGCGTACACAGTTTGTAAATAAGTCTTTGAGAGGCTTTGAACATCGGCACCATGTCTCGAACGATTTACAAAATGGCAAGTTATTTTTAAGAACAGAATATGTACAGCAATTGAAAATCTCAGCTGTCACCAGTGCAACGGCACATCGTGAATTTGTCAACGAAAAATGATCCTGAAAGCCGAGACCAGCTATCACGGCAATATTAATGTTTCTGTTATCTCGACGTGTCAATGGAGCCCTAGATACCATTTTATTGAGTCTTATTCATATGTGAGAAGTCTTCAGACACATAATCCTGCCACTGAGCCCTGGAGAGGCCTGGGGGACGTAACTGTGAGGGTTAGGGTAATCTACACCAGACACCTTGCTCTAGCACGTCCGCCTTATTCTCTCTGTAGCGGCCTGGGGCTAGCTCCTAAGAGCAAGTGTTTGAAATAAGAATGTATGAGACTTCTGGGCCATTGAATCCCTCTCTTTGTGTTTCAAGCTAGTGTTCGAAATATATTACAACATATTTTACATTACTTTTTTTCAGGCACGCAGTCAAAGACAAGTGCAGATCGCAGTTGGCAGTTTGCATTTTAGCCAGAGGAGTATTTCCCCGGCACAAAGACGAACACTACTACGACCGAGCCAAGAGGAGTGTTTGTAAGGAGAGATATGGAGTGTGTTAAGATATATTACTGAAATACATTACCATGATAATTGATTCTAAAATTGCATCATACTTTATTTGTGAGCCACCTCTGTATATCTATTCATGGCAGCAGAAAGCTTGTGAAAGGTCCTGTCACAAAAATCACACTTTTACATTTGCTTTCTTAAAACGCATGAGTGCTAACAAGCAGCGTAGCTTGAGTCTTGCTCCAGGCCCTTTGGTCTTGCATCATCCACGGGGGAAAGACAGAAAGACGGGCTCCGAGCTCCTTCCCCCGCAACGCCACAGCTGCCACGGAGGAGACAAATCTCCTTTGAGCCATCGTGCGAGCTCTCTGCCCACTGCTGATCAGCAGGTTCCTGCACCCTGGACCACTTCACACGAGTTTTCCTGCATCTCCGTTTTCTTCTGCCAGACCAGAGCCTGATCGTCTCTCTCAAACCCCCATCTGCCATGCCTCTTCTACAGCTGATAGGCTGCCAGGAAAAGAGGTTACAAAAAGGCCTGTGGGAGTGTGCAAGTGTGTGTATATTAGTATGTGCGTGGGCGTGCGAGTATGTCCGTGCGTATTGGCGAGTGCATTCTTCTTGGTGCATGTATGAGTACTGGGTGCACTTGAAACTGACAATGAGGAAAAACAATCCCCCAGCGTAATGCAACTACCAACAACAAAAAGAACCAAATTGAGGGCACGCAAGTATGTTTGAGGATGTTTGCGTATCCATACACACATTCTGATTTTGGTGCACCAAATACATGCAATTTAAAGCATGGATTTTATATATAGAACACAACTCTGGGTGAGTAAGTATACTGGGTATTAACAAATGCAGTCTTCTTGGTGCATGTGGAAGTGCGTGGATAATGACAAAGAAGAAAAACACTTATGTATTGTTTTTAAACCAGGTACCTGCGTACTGTACAATAAATGACAAAACAAGTTATACATTCTTCTAGGTGTGTGTCAATTTTCATGGCATCAAGGAAAAGAACCAAACTCTGGCAGTGTAAGTATGATTGTGCATATTTGCATATCAGCAAATGCATTTTTCTTGTTGCTTATGGAAGTACATGGAATTTACAAAACTAACTAGGGTATTATTTGTTCACACATGAATTCTTCTTAATGCACAAGCAAGTATTTAATGCAGCTACATCAACAATAGAAGAAAAAAAACCTTCCGCAATGCAACTGCTTCAAGATGCACCAAACTGCTGCAGTCTTCAGACCAGCTCTGGAGTTTAATTAAACAAGGAATTAACGGATTATATGGAGACTATCATTACAGACCACTCGAGCAGTCTTCACAGAATGTCTTTTTGTCTCCCCAAGCTCTGGCTCAATGATTCTCAATGGATTACATGCGACCGCAGGACATGAGTCCGCATTCATTAAATCAATTCCTCCATCTTCCCCTTTTTAATAAAGATAGATTTTTTTACAACACTGCCTGGCACTCCAGCACACTAACAAAATCTTGAATATACAAAGTTGAATATGTACATATCCTGGATATCCCTTTGTTGGTTTTCATGAGGATGCGCCAGAACGATTTGTTACTAACACACCATGACAACACTTGAGACTCGCACAGTGGTCTACGGATCACTTTCCAAAGTCACCTCGGCGTCCTGAGGGGGAGGGAAAGACGTGCCGCTGTGATTTTTGTTTCATTGCACAGTTTCGCCACATGATTCATGAGGCAAGATTCTGTCAGCGTATCCTGCCCTTGTGTCTCTTTGTTTTTTTCTGTCCACACGTTTGATGCATCAAAGAATTTTCGCTTATATTTACAAACATACTGTATCCATATCAAATCCCACTGCAAGTCTTTTGTTTAGAAATATTTCATAAAACACACGTAATCAGTCGGCAAACTCAGAAACAAAACTCAGGTTGTTGTTGCCATTTCACAAGCTCAAGCTCAGCCGTCTTGCAAGCCCAAGACTGAAGGTCAACAGGCCCCCTGACAACAGCAAAGGATTATGGTAATGAAACAGATGCTGGCAGAGATAGAGCAGTGAGAGGGGCATGATACAGGCCTCGTCTCTGTCCCAAAGAGATCCACTGATTGGGATGCTAGCTTCTATCAAGGGAACAGAAGCCCCAAATGGGTTCAGATAGGTTATTGCAGACATGTAATATGCTACAAGCATGCTAATGTGAGCATGGTAAAGCTGACTAAAAGGCCAAAAGTATGCAAAACTTTAAACTGTTGTGTAGCTATTATAACTAAATTATTGCAATTGTGTGACAGTGTCAAAATTCCATTCATTGTTTAAAGAAGCGCTACATTTAACCACAGTAATCAGGGGACCAAAAAAAGAAGCCGTTAATTTGCACTTTAAACACAGTTAAGCTCAAGAAGATGTGAGGTCAATTCACAAGAACTCTTCCCTGTTTTAAAACAATAAGGTACATCCTGACTAATCCGCCTCACAATAATCGGGCTGTAATTCTATTTGAGGGTTCTGGGGATATTGATAAAGTCCTCTGCTCACTTATCAGCCAATTAAAGCCTAATTATGTTCCATTCATTCTGCGCTACAGCCTGAATGTTTTTCCTCCAGGGCCCAACGTGATCTTTAACAAAAATGTTGACTTTGTGCCGAGTATTTCATTTGCAACAAAATCAGGTGCATACAGAAGGCTCTGACAAATTTTAGATCGTATTTCATTTAAAAACCAAACCCGTATGAAGCAGAAGGCTAGAAGCAGATAAACGGTTACGAGTAGGTTCTCTGCTTCTTGGATACATGAATCACTAAAGCCAAATCTCATCCATTTAGGGCCCATTATCTGCAACAGTTAAGCCAACATACACATTTAGCTCAATTTAGCAGTTGTTTACGTTAGCTTACTTTGGCTTAAAGGGATAGTTTACTGCAAAATGAAGATTCTGTCATCATTGACGCATCCTCTTGACACTCCAAACTTGTATGACTTTCTTTCATTCAGACCCCACTGACCTTCATTGTATGGAAAAATCTATATTTTCAAAACCTTTTGTTTTGGAAATGTGACCACAAAATTCCTGGCTAGTTCTGAAATGACCTTGCATATTAATATCTCCCATTTTCAGCAGATGTAAGTGATGAACCATTTTAGATTCCCCAAAGAATATTTCAGTGATTCTTGTAAGTTCTTACAAATATGTTTTTACACTGAAAACAACATCTTCTGTCCGGGTTCTGTTGATTTTGAAGGTTCTTAATGGAATCATTGATACCAATAAAGAACTTTTATTTTTAAAGGATATTGAGAATGTTGACTAGTCTAAAAATCTTTGGTCTGAAATGAATGAGAGATGACTAACAAAAAAGTATCAAGATACTTCAGTTATTTAGTAGCATGGTTGATACCATAACTCTACCATGTTATATACCACAGTAGCTTTTAGTCTGTAAAACACATTCAAGAAACAGTAAATAATCCCAGCTAAAGACTGTCTCTTTGTCCAACCGCTCTATCTTTATCATTTTAATTATATCACCCAACAGCATCAAAAGTGATTTGCACAGCTCGTCTGAAAATAGAGTTTCGATATATCATTACCAAACCTAAAAGGATGTCAAAGATCTTTAAAAAAAAAAAAAAAAAAAGACAATTGAAAAGCACGATTGAGCCAGAATTCAAAGTGCAGCTTTTGACATCATCAGAATCCCAGGAATTAGTCAGGGATGGCGGATAATAAAAAGCCTCCATGACACAGTGAGAAGGAGGTAGAGGCGTCTCCAACCTCATCTGCTAAGATTGCCTTTGAATCAGTATTAGCTCAACATTACGGCAAAATTCAATGCAGCTTTTTTTTTTCATACCGTAACCAATGTCCTCAATATCAGCTGTACCTTGCAAACTACCCAAGACAGAGTGACAAAAACAGACAGGGCTTTTTGCAGTGCGGCATTAGCTCATAATGGCTCATTTTGAAAAGCATATTAGTTCCAGCATAATTACAATCAAGTCTTACGCTTGCTATTTTACAGGCATTCAATAGGACCAGCCTCGGAGCTGCAAATGACACCAGTTGAGTATAACTGACAACACATCTTTCAACATCTTTTTTTTTTCCTTCGGCATCTTCCTAAACCCCCCACATTCCCACAGGACAAAAATAACAGCGTCCCTGCTTAATTTTTGTTTACATATTTATTTTGTACATGCCTTTGTGAGAGTCACTAGAGCAATTATACTTTTTTGTCACTCTTGGAGGAGGAGAGGGGAATGATAATGCCGAACAGCCCCGTAATGAGCCGAGTTTTTGCCGTGCGATCTGATTTGATATCTCTGACATCCATCTGCCTCTCTTTGCTATCTCTTTGGCTCACGGCCTGAATATAAAACTCAGCGTGTTTCCTCAGGTCTGTTTAGGGATTGAACCTTTGATACTGCTGTGCCTACGGTGGGAGAGGGAGGTGGAGAATTGGGGGGGTTTACAGCAAGATCAAATAAATGACAGAAAAATTTGCATTGTTGAAGATGGAGCTGAACGTACTTTTCCGGTCCTGCCCCCACAGGGTTAAGGCAATCTGACGAAATGCTCAAATAAACAAACAAACAAACAAAAAGTCCATGAAAAGGCTAGGATTACCAATTACATATGCTTATACATACATAACTATGATGCAATATCGCATGTTGACAATAAAATGAGTATCTGGATAAAGGTTGCTCAGTAGCATCATTCCTTTCACCAAAAGCTTCTCTTAAAATATGAGTAAAATCAATGCTAGTTACCTACATTAAAAGTGCAGTGCTATGAATTATAAGTGGAAAGCAGTTCAGTTCATTTAGCCTTAATAAAACAGATGAGATGTCTTCATATTGAAATCTTTGACCTTTGATTAAAGAGCAAATAATAAGGGTTCTTCTTAAATGCTAATTACATAAGACATTTTTTCAGGGGATACATCTGAAAAGCAGGAGATGTTGTCAAAACTCTTACATTTGTTCTCCATTATATCTCATCATCGTTGTCTAGGAGAAACAATCGAAACATCAGAAAGTTATCCGTGAGTTGCTTTCCCACAGACAACATTGGAGAGAAACAATGCTCATCAAATGCATTTACATGCACTTTCAGCCTGACTAAAGCAATAAAGTCTTTGAAAATGCCTGACTGAAATCAGTCAGATAATGTGGGTCAGCTTCACCCACCATATAAACACCTACACGCCTGCCTCAAATATTTGACTACTCAAACTTTTAACATATTATATTGAATGATTAAGTTATTAAAATACTCAAAGCCACACATAGCCAGTTGATAACACACTGCAATCACTTGCTCAGCACTTTTTCATGCAGTCACAAATAAGAGCTAAAAGTAACTAATGGAAGTCAATGATTTCCTCTAGTTGAAGGGTCTCTTGTGTCTCATTGCCATTGTCAAAAGCAGTCCCGCAGAATCGTTCCTCTTTTGCTTCCCTATTCACAACATTCAGGATAAAAATCACATCCTTTAGAAATTACGAGAGCGGCAGAGAGAAAGACGGGCCCAAAGAAAACAGACAAATGGAAAAAAGTGCAAAAGGAGGGGAGGGTCTATAATCTTTGGCTCCCACAACAAACAATTAGACCTTTTTTCTTTCAAGAAAAGGTTGAAAAAAGCGGTTTAAGAGAGGGGCAGAAGAAGCAGCAAAGGCGTTGCTCTTTTATAGCTCTTGTCATGTGCGTAAAGGCACAGGGCGGCCATAGGAACACACGCCTAACGTCCAACAACAGGCTGGGCCCTGGGCCTCTTTGCGCTTTCAGCCTGCATAGACGCTGCACCTCAGGGGGCCATTAGAGCCTGAATAGGGCCCTGACAACCCCGCGTAGCTCAGTGGGGTATCGATAAATGCTGACATATTGACTCCCTATGCCCCAGCGCCAGGGGACAGGCATGCCGAAATATGAGAGCGTGAAGGACTTGAATAGCGGGATTTTATACATAAACATTGATACAAATACGCAGCGATGTTCAAAAGTCTGATCGAAACCAGTGGAGAAGCTGCCACACTTTTACATTTAGTTTTTTTTTTGCAGTTAATATTATGAGCAGCATGACAATTTTTAGTGAGTCCAATAATCATTTTAATACTCTTTTGCAAATTTACAGTATCAAATAGGAAAAGAGTGTGTCAATTATGTAAAATGAAGATTAAAGATTAAACAATCAATTTTCATTTAGAGGTTTTTTATTATTGAATTCTTGAAGTCATTGTCCAGCTTAGTTCTGCTTAAATAGTATCTGTGCAAAAAAAAGCAAACAAACTATTAAATTGTTTTGAGCCCATTAAAATGGTAAATAAATTATTGCAAATGTCAACTTATTTTAGAGGTTGATATTGAAATTGGATTTTCATTTTGATCATTTTAATCCTTGGAAGAAAAAAGCCATTTATAACTCGATACACATGCTCCATCCAAGCAGGAATATTTTGAAAAGAACTGAATTCCTGTCACCATAGGGAGTGAGAGAAATGAGAAATGGAGGATGCCTCCCTGAGCCGTTTTCTTGAGGGTCACCCTACCTACCTCTGTTTCGAGGGAGTGGGGCTTAGTTTTCTACAACCTTCCTTTTTTGCCAAAATGGGATTTCGCTTCCTGGGGTTGGTTCCCTGCTAATTAAGGTCACAGCTAAAGTAATGAAATTAAGAAGGACCACAAAGCAAAAAGGGAACCCAAGGGGTCCGTGCCAATAGTGCAGAAGCCCCTTCAGGAGGCTTGAAAGGAAAAAGCAATGCAGGAAATCAAATACTAACTCTGAGCTCTGAGAAGCGCCTGTTTATTTTATCCAGAATGTAAAAGGATGGAGTTTAGGTAGGAGACGGAATGCACTCAAGGATTGAGATATGTGCCTGAAGGACGGCTCTGGAGTCAAGGCATATAATTCTTTCATCATAAAGTGGTTATAGTACAGACAAAACTCAGTGTGAGTTCATTCTGGAGGGGGATATTGCCATACTTTTTGGGTAGTATTCAAAAAAAATGCTAATTTCTAAACCAACTGTTGGCTTATCCTTATCAAAAGATGCTATTTGTGGCTTATCAGAGTACCAGAAGGTACAAAAATGGCATGGATGACCTAGCTTGCTCTTTAAAAGGTCAGGAGATCTACTGGAGATCTGTGCTTCGTCTAAAAATAAAGGTTCCAAAATGGGTGCTTTCAGAAGCATCATAGAAGAACCATCGTCAAATGATGTTGATATTTGGTTAAATTTGATTTGCGACATCAGGTAAACAAAATGTATATTCAACGTCTAATGTCAATGGTAAATTGATAATACAGACGTCAGCTGACATTGATATTCGTAATTTTCAGGTTATGTAATCAAACTCCAACATTAAGTCACTGTCAAATTAATGTCAAATACTGGTGCCTGGTGGGAAATATAAAGAACTTTTTTCCACTATAAAAATGATAATTTCCTATGAAATTCTACAATTAATATCTTGCATGTTTAACTGCATAAAAACTTGTTTTGTGTGTTTTTTATATAAGAGAACCGTAAGAGGCTGGAAAAACAAACTGAAAAAATCTAATTTTTGTCACGTTTCTGTCTAGAACATGCTACTGAGATACTGATTTGTCAGAAACAAAGATTGAAAATTATGTGTCAAAAACAAAAATCAATCACTATCTATACAGTCGTACTTTGATACTTTTTTTATTCATTGTATACTACATGAAATTCCCAAGACATTCTTTAGGACATAGGGAGGTCTTTAATATTTCCTGTTTTCTGAGTTTACATCAGCTCGCAGTCACAGCAGCTGACCGTAAAGTCAGAGATCAGCACTCTATATTGTATCTTAAGGGTAAGGGTATTTTAAAATGAGAGTGTACATTCCCCTAGGGAGGGTCCGACAGGGGACGCCTTAAATAAACCCATTAGTTAAAAATGGAAGGCTTGGCTTTTTTCCCTTTGAAGTTACAGGGGCTGCTCACTTTCCAACGCTCACAGTCTCTCTAAGCTCACCGGTCAACGTCCACGTATTTTTTAACTTGCTGGAAAGACGAAACACATTTCTGATTTGCAACACTCAGTGAACGTGTTTATTGTCTTTCGGTACAGCCTTAAAAATGAGCGGGCCCACGTTGCATGTATGAAAATAATGAAGCGATTTGCAAAGCAGGTCAAAAGCATAAAATGGGCGATGTTATGGCCGTAAGTAGCATGGGCTAATGGTGATTTTAAAGCAGTCGAGCATGGTGTGAATGGCTCTAATTCATCAGCTCTCTGACTGGGCACACTGCTCTAAACTTAATTAGTGTTGCACATTATGTGGGGCATTTTCTCCATTGTAATAAAATTAGTGAGAATGCTTGCTGTACTTTCTAACATGCCTTGGTGTAACAGGGGATGACAATAATCCGGCAGTATCCGTGCCAGCTGCATGTCAAAAACTTTGACATCTATGGCAGGCGGGAAAAACGCAGGGGGTTGGGGTTTAGACATTTTTTAGACATTTAGCTCTATTATGATCCTGTGTTTTCTTCTAACATGGGTTGTGAAGAAAACAGAAACTCTTTTAACGCAGAGTTAGCACCCCCCCATGTTATGTCTGTCACTGAACGTGGCATGCATTTCAAGTGAATTCCTTCTGATTTATCAGTCAAGAAATCACAACGTGCCGAATGTTTTCCTAAGCAGCAGTTAAAATATAAATAGGCCACAAATATAATAGACCACACAGATCTTAGGAGACACCGGATCCAATCAAAACAAAGCCAAACAAGCCAATCTTTAAATATGCTGCTTTGTTTATAAGAGTAAAAAAATTATATGATGTTGACAGATGGAAGATGGGTGAAAAGATGTTTTAGATGTTCTAGTTTTATCTCAGTCGCTAAGGCAATTTACAAAAAACTGGAGAATCATTGATTGTAGGAATTTAATTCATAAAATGCCAGACAATGAAAAAATTACATTGCTATAAGTATATGTGGTGCATTTGACTGACGAATATGCATGCCACATATTTACAATCCCAAATGTGCAGTATGAGTAAAATGGATCACATTTTCACTGGTTCGCTGGAATTTAAATAATTTAACACATTAAAACCTGATGAAATAAGTAGCAGGTCTATGCCAATAAGCAGTGACCTTTTTAAACATTAATCTGAAACATAGAATTAAACATTAATCTTGTAGATGCAAAAAAAAGCAAAAAACATTTATATCTATTTCACCTGTGTTGGAATTATATAATATTCAGCAAGAAGCTTTTTTTCAAAGGCAGAAAATTCAATCAAAATCCTTACTTTGAACGATGTGCTTCACATAAAACCCTGGAGAAAACAAGAGACACTTTTCCTTTCTATTTGTTTTCAGAGAGCTATCCTGAGTGTGTGACAAGAAAGGAGTCTAAAACAACCAATTAAAGCAAAATTGCCTTCGCTCAAGGAAAAACATTGAGGCAAAGCCCCATGGGAACTACTATAGAGAACTGAGCACTCTTGTCCTTTCCAATGGCACGGTCAAGATCCACCAGACGAGGATAGATAGAAAGATAGATAAATGACTTTTGGAAACCTTGTTTATCTTGTCAACACAAGCACTTACATGAGAATTCAACCCTGATGTCAACTCATTCCTTTACCAATATCTCCTCCTGCCTTTGAGTAAAACCTCTGTCAAATGAAAGGAAAGACTTGCAGACATCGTCTTGACACTGACCGAGACCAATTACAACCTATGATTACAGAATTTGTCCAATCTCAAAGTTTTCAAAATGTCCTGTGCTGCAGAAAAAGGCATTAGAGTAGGGTGAGCACAGAATAGAAAGGAAAATATATGAGATCTCTTTAATATCTCAGTTGTTTAGCCTAGTCAGCAATGAGATGTGGAATTCAATGTGGAAAAGGCTAATGGAGACCTTTTCTTGTGTCTCTTCTTTCTCTGAATATTCAGTATGAACTAATTTCTTAATGAGTCAATGATACAAGTACCTGTATTCATAGCTCTCTTGCTGTAAGAGATTTAAATCGAAACAAACAATTTATTCACCCTACATGTGTCATAAATAGACATGCAACACACAGAGCGTGTTTTAAAAAAATGCTTCTTATGATTTAAGCCCAAATTGGATTGCCAATACCTATAATATCAAGAAAAACAATTTCTAAGAAAAATGAAAAAATAATAATACAAAAAAAAAACGGGTACTTGAGATCCATCATGGCTTAGCCTAGAAAACTAACACATTATTGATCTTTTCTTGGGTTTCTTTCTCTCCGCTGTTTGTTTAGAGAAGCTTCATCCCCACTAATAGCTGCCTCAAAGCATAATCTCCCTCCTCCCCTCCACAACCTCTTCATGGTCTTCTTTTCATGGCATCTCATACAGTTAAAGTTAGCCGCCTCAGTGCGGTGAAGCTCTGAGAGCCAATTGTGTTGCTAATGTTGACACCTGCCAGAGCTGAGCCGAGCGAGGGCTGTTTGTACAGCTTGATGCAGATCTCTTTAGGATGATTACAAGTACTTTATGGGCACCAATCACACACTTTACTTTTTGATAGAGATGAAAGAGAAAAGAAAAGTTGAGGAAATGGCTGTTTTGTATCTATCTATTTTACTATATATTATATAGGCAAAACAACTAAAAGGTTATAGCGAGGTACAGAAAACTTTCATTTAAACCTGTATATACTGTATATGTACACAACATAACAAAGAACATTTTCTGCCCTATTTATAAGTCTTTAATCAAATAAGCAAATTATTGACGTGTCTTTGTATACAGTATATGGTCTGATCTTCTTTCATTAAAGCACATGGTGCTCTTTGGAACATCTCAAATTATACTGGAGAACATAATTATCAGCACACACTATATGATGCAACATATATATATATATATATATATATATATATATATATATATATATATATATATATATATATATATATATATATATAAACAATTCAATTATAATTGAATGCAAAATGGATACATTTTCGGACTTGTGAACTTCACCTCATGTGTAACTTTCTTTGCAATGGCATGTTCGTTCACATACTTTTATGCACCGTGACTACAAAACATTACAATCACAAGGATTTACTAATTTTTCTAAGAATATGATCATCACGCAAGATGCAAAATTGCAATGCAGTAATATGCATAATAAAATTTAGAATTGACTAGTAGTGAAAATGCATATACGTTTTATGCATAATAATCCATAAAAAAATTATTTGAATTTATTTATGTTAAAAATTTACATTTGTGATATTAGACATCTCAAAATCAGCTCTCACTGGCTCTGAATGTGGCATTTCCATCTTAGTGTGCTGGAGTGGGGATTCACCCCCAGTCCCTACAGATGTACATTAATGCAGACAACACACTGAGCCTGTCTCTTCCAGAAGCCCTCTTCACTAAACAGGCTGCTGTCCAGCCCCATCGTGTCAGTTTGAAGTCCCCATTCAAAAGTATTCATGCATCTGCCTTCGAGGCACAATGGCCGCTAGTTTATAAACTGTCTGTCCGCGAGCCCAAAGGCTTTAGTCTACATTGTTTTCATACCCTTAATAAACTTTTTGAAGGAGTTCATCAACTGGCCTGAATAGCCTGCACACTGAATCTCCAGACAGAAAATAACAGAGTTCTTTTTTCTTCTGCTCTTTTCTTTCTTTTTTTCCTTTTTAGGAGCAGTTTCTCTGACAATGGAGAAAGAAGGCTGCTAGACTTCAGAGGAGTCTTAGGCCCAACACAAGAAAAAAAGGCAGCATTCAATTAAAAGAACAAAATGCTCCCCCCATAAAGGGGAAGGAGACAATTGATTTCTCCTCCATTCAAAAGTGAGAGGATGATCCGAGCATCACTTCATATCTTATTCCAAAAGAGAAAAACACACATTCAAATGCACACAAAGTGTGAGAATGCAAACGGGAGAGTAAATATGTTCACAATACACAAAGAGCAGACTCAAAGAGCAGAGATCATTACAAATCAACCCAGGACACTTGGATAGAGATCATTTCAAACTGCATTAGCCTATAAAAATATAAAAAGCTTGCATAAACCATCACCTGCTTCAGTCGTTCACTTTAAAGATATTACGCTTGCGGAACTGGTATTTATTTGTTCATTTTTCTAAGTGCTTCCTGTGACACCCGTTAGACAGGCAGCACAAATTTCAAAGAGGCAATAAATTTCAGTATTGGCTATAAGCCATTAATCCATTCTCATACCTTTAAAATGTGTGGAAAACTTAAAGGTCTTAAATGGATGTCTTCTCTAATGAATTTCATCCCCAATTAGAACGGATCGCCACAGTCCAAGCTGCGTCTCGCCTTTTCGCCTGTGGGGTCCGGAACGACAAAAAAAAAAAAAAAAAATCACAAACTTGCTAAATTAACAGGGCGCAAATCCATGAAATGAAATACACAAAAAAAAAAAAAAAAAATCGCCGCCTTTCGTCTTCCGACTGTATTTATTAATAATAATATTTAATATTTTCATAATATTATTACATTTAAATTAAATAGATTTTAATACACACCCACACGAATATAATAATAATTCTTATTATTGTTATACAGTGTCTGTGAAGGAAGCGCTTAATTAGATTTGACAAGTTCGGCGCGATCGTTTCGGCGTCTTGAAAGCCTGGTCAAGTAAAAAAAAAACTACAATATGTTATTTATATAAAATGAACGGATAAAAAACAATAATAAACTGTAGTGGTTACAATTAATAATACGTTTTCTCCCTTTGTTTTCGTTTGGTTAATATTTCATATGCGTATGGCTGTTGCTGTTGTTTCATTTAGACTAAATCGTAGCCTATAACGATTAGGCTACTTAATACTTAACACTAGTAATTATCTTGCAACAAATGTTCATCGATCAGGGCGATTTGAGTTTCGGATGCAGAATTTTATAAATTCGGCGTATCACTTGTTGCTGAGATGACTTTCTCAGAGGTGATTCTCAGCTCTCTAAGCTGTGCTCACTGAAGCGCAATGACCTGCCCGAGTATGAGAGGGGTTACCGGTCACTGCCATTTACCGCATCCCGGGATCCTCTATTGTTCCTTAAAAGCCACTTGAACGGGTCTCTAAAACACCGATCAACGCGACTGAAACGCTCCATTAGTTAAATCCACACGCCCGCGCTGAAAAAAAGTGCGTAAAGATTTAAGACAAATGCGTAAAGTACAACGGAAGCAAAATAATAGCAAAATAATTAATTAACAACTACTGCGCCCTTTTATGTTTTCGAATGCATGAATATAAACAGCTATATTAATGTTTGAACCCTACAAACAACCTGCCTTTCGTCGATGTGTTCATACGGTTAATAAATTGTAATCCGGCAGGCATGTCTTCAAAAATATTTGGCATAAACACCTGGGTTTCTGTCATATAAATAAGATTTTTTTACACAGCACTTAAGAATGTTGCGCACTGATTTTGGAACACAAAACTAATGTGTTTTGAAGCACAATCCGTCCGTAATGTTCGTGTGTAATCAGATGCAACAAAATAAAATATCGCAGCAAATAAAAGCACATATTTTAATGGTTCGTGTGTTCGAAATTTTGCGCTGTGTTTTGGATGCATTTTAGACCCCCTCCCCAACACACACACACACACACACAGAGTTTAATGAGGCCTGTATCACAGCTTGTGTGTGTCAAGTGTGACCCGCCCTCACAAATCAAATGGCTAAAACGGAAGCGACAATTTGCATGTCAGAATCAATTGTGTATTTAAGTCCCCATTACAAACATTAACCAGATACGAACGCACCAAATACAATATCCATTGCTCGCATGGAGAGAGAATTACGCACAAAGAACCGAGCACACATCCGCGCAGATAAATTATGTGTGATTCATGTATTACATTTGGGCTCCAAAGCCCTTGAAAAGTTGAAAAATGAAATCCTCTCTGGTTATTAGCTGAAGCAGATGATAAAACAGCGTTTATGTGCGGGGGAAAAAAAAGTCTTCTGCGCGTTAGGTTAACAGCTGGGGAGTGAAAACCGCGCTATTACAAGAATTCTCTCCGATATAAGAGAATGATATTCTCCATAACATCTGTGCGGAGATTTACACCGTCCCAGATGGCAAACCGCATTTAATGAACAGTCAAGCGGTAATATGAAGTCGCTTTGTACTGCAGTCGTCTCAAGTGTTTTTGATAAGCAAAAGACATCCACGGATCAAAGATCATAAGCTTCTCAATTTCCCTTAACTGCCTGAGCCCTCATTCACATCATCCTTACCGGGTTTGGTTATTTTTAAACATCTCTGAAACACATCAAAACTCACATCTTGACAAATTCAGGCCCCCGTCTCGAGTTCACAGGTCACCCGCGCTCTTAAAACGACATTTGAAACTAGTCTATTGTCCCCAAACGGATACCAATTAAGCATCACAGCGGAGTCAATGAAAGTCACATTAATACACAAGACGAATTGTCAGGATTTTTTTCTCATTGCTAATATGCGCTGGATCACGAATATCGTTCATTTCATCACTCAGCAAAGCTTAGAAAAGAGAATATACATACTCATATTATTATTTTACATGGTGAAAATTAGCATTGCTGTTATGATAGCAAGTAAGCGTGTAAAGAAAGAAAAAAAAAGAGAAAACGTAAAATAAAAAAAATTAAAGTAAATTGTTTTGGCAATTGGAAAAAAAAATGTCAGCATCACCAATGCTTCAATGCAAATCATGGTCAATTGCGTCTGGTTCGGTGGGCTAAATTTGATTGGTTCCAGGAATTAGAACTGCATTTATCTGGATTTTAAGCAACTAGCTCTGCAATGGCGAAACTGACGCAACCGTTATAATCACTAGCTTCAGTGTAATATTATTATGAGCTTATATCTGTTCAACTTATTATCCCTGTCAACAAAAATGGTTAATACCGGAGCATAAAGGAGAAAAACTAGGGAAAATAAATAAATAAAATACATTATACGTGACATTTCGTATATAACTGTAACTATATAGTTGTTGTTTACTGTAATGCTGATTTATGGATTAAACCCTGGACTCTATACACTAAAGAAAATCCCTCGCCAGTCAAATTCTCGAGTTGCGTTGAGACAGGGTGACGGGAGAGAAGAGGTTAATCCGTGTTTAATGCAGTGATGGTCCACACTCTGATGGTTATGTTATCTCTGCCCAACATTTGGGTCTCCCACAATTTCAGCCCAGCCAAAATAGCTGCAAGAAAGTGCAGATGGAGTCACTCTCTACGCCTGAGGAGAAAAAAATATTAATAGCTAAATAACTTCCCCTTACTTTCACTTAATCTTCCTCTGTGTGTGTGTGTGTGTGTGTGTGTGTCCCTGTAACATATTCTATTCCAGATGGATTTGTTTAAAATGTCTCCCTATGCCTCTCTTTCAGTGCGGCTTTAGGTTGGAAAGTATCTGCTTTATTTTCATATAAATGTGAAGCAAGAGAGAAAATGCCCTGCTGGTGCGCGTCTAGGGTGCCGATACTATATTATATACAATATAAAAAAAACTATAAGAAACTGCTATTCTAGAGTATTCTTCGCGTTTCATCACATGAGCAATGTTACCTTATAAAAGTATGAATTTTTGTTCCTATATACAGTAAAAACCGAGTCTGCGCATCGCTCGCATCCGTCTCGCCTACAGGTTTTCATCACTATTATCCCATAACAACACTCTTAAACCCCCTGGCTGAAGTCTGTTTGATTAGTCTGAAAAGCTCAGGTAATCCACAGATCTGCTGAAGTGTCCAGTGCTAACCTCGTAAATGGACGTGTGGTCGCGTTTTACCGATGCTCCTCCAGACAAAAAGAGCACCAGGTGAGCTGTCAGGCGCGGGGCTGGAACCCATTAAAGACTAATTAGGTTTGGCAGGTTTGTGCTAACTGTGCTGTCGCTCATCATATTTGTTTTTTATCTCCGTAACGAGGATAGCAGGTGCACAATATTATTATTATTGTAATGCCCACTAAACCAAATGTGGAAGTCATAGTTAAGGCTATTAAGGTTAGGTACACGGAGATCTTCTCAGGGTGTAGGGAGCACAGTCAAAGTTTATATCGTTTGTTTGTTTATATATATATATATATATATATATATATATATATATATATATATATATATATATATATATATATATATATATATATGAGGTATGACATTTTTAATCAACTGACATCAAATTAAAATATCGCATGTCAAAATAAGTCACCGAAAATCTGAGGACTTTTCTGGTGAACTAGATAGCAATCAGTTTAATACTTCACGTAATAAACAATTGTTGTATTTTGCATACCTTAAATAAATAAATATCATGTAAAATAAACTCCAAATCTCATGAATTTACGCCCTGGGCGAGTCACTGTGAGCCGTTTAGAGATGAAAGTGAAAAGAAATAAAGGGGCTCAGTTTAATCAGGGCTTAAAAGCTCTTCTACATTACGTTTGTGCGCGAAACCCCGGCGCGAGAGCTGCTGCGGGATCAGTGTGTTTCTTACCGGTGCCTCCGAGCTATTACACTCCTCAGCAACACAGACGCCCATTCAACACACAGCAGCTCTAATAAGTCTTAACATTATTAAATGTTATCCGGATGGTAAACTTAAAGAATCCCTTCAAAGAATTTAACAGTGGATTCGTGTGTTGTGCAGAAGATGAGACACTATAAACGACAGATTTATGGAATAATTAACCTAGAGATGACGCACTCGCAACATTCCCAACAAATGAACAACCATAACCAGTGGACAGCAACAAAAATTGCTTTTCATGCATTTGTTTATTAAGGAATATCAGTTTTGGCCTGTGTATAAATGCATATAAAATTAATTTTGGAGGCATGACATCTGAGCGCATAACTTGTGAGAATACAGGAAAAGCGCGCAACTGCAGATATTTTTTTATTTAAAACTGATTGATTAATCAATCGCAAAATATCGTTATAATTATACGCCAGTTATTTTAAAGAAACCATTTAAAGAAGTGTAAATGTAAAAGCTTTACTTTGTCTTAAACCAACTGCGCGGTTACGCGCAACTGAACCCGCACAAAAGACGCCGTTTTGCACCATGAAATGTTGAGCTTACGATTGCAAACGCTCCTTCATATTACAAAACTATCTACCAGCAGGGAGCACTGAATAATTTATCTGCCTTTCTTTTTTTACTACCCTTTGTACAAAGTTTTCCCCTCTTTTTTGGGATCTTTGAATGGGGTCAACGGTCCAGTTACTCTTTTTGCTGCCCTGCTCCAGAGCCGTTCTCTTTTGTATTTCAGTCTAAAGGTTACAAAGGCTTAAAACGAGATTGTTCATAACCACGTTTAAAAGAGGTATTATAACTGGCTATACAACTAAAATTATATATATATATATATATATATATATATATATATATATATATATATATATATATATATATATATATATATATATATATATATCGCATAATTAAAATAATACAACATGACTATTTCGAATTACATTACATTTTATAATAGTACGCTAATGTTTAATTATTTCCTTAAATATAATAGAAATGCATTATACGACCTAAAATAAAACATAAACGATTTAAATTTAGTACGAAGCCCGACCTTTAATACATTTTCGGATTGCTGGATTTTCTAATTATCACGTTCATTTCACAATATTATGAAGATAATAATAATAATTCTTAATAAATGTTGCCAAAACAAGTCACCTCCACGGGGTCCACATGTCTCGTATAATGTAGTCGCTTAAACTGACACGGTTTCTCAAATGGGTCAAACTGTCAGTTGTCGTTTAGGGGGTCGTTAAAACGCGATGGAAATGGAATGTGCCACACAAATTAATTTACCCGGCTAAATACCTGACGTCAGGGCTCACATAAATAATTGAGTAAGTACCGAACAGCTAGCAGCATGAATAATGAGAGCTATTTGTGCCGTTTTTTTTTCCAAGGGGGGCGCGCAGATTCCCCCTGGCGAGAATGAAGGACCGCAGCATCTGTCCCTTTCAAATAAATGCCTAATGAAATATCAATTGCAACAACAGCAGCAATTACAGCCCCGGTCCATCACGATCTGTCAATACAACCACTCCACACCTCAAAAACATCTTCCGTGAGAGTTAAAAATGCAGCAACTTTTTACGCACCGCGTTTCTTCGCTTCTATTCGCACAAAATGAGAAATGTAACGGCCTCTGACCTTTATCCCCGAGAATCCCATCGATGCTGTGCTTGGTTTTCTTTTCTCCGTCTTCATCTTTTTTATCACACTCGTCATCGTCATCTTTCTTGCCAAAACGAGCTCTCAAAACCCGACTAATGGAGCTAACTATAAAGAGAGATAATAATCACTGTAACGCCAAATATAACATAACAATGCACACTAAAAATGTACGCTAGAATTCAACTGCAAAACAAAAAAAATCCAAAATTAAATAAAACTAATATATATATATATATATATATATATATATATATATATATATATATATATATATATATATATATATATATATATATATATATTGAATAGATACTGCGACGAGCGTAACGTCCTCTTAATGTCAATAAGAATGAAATGGTGCTTACCGGAAGAGGCCTCACCTGAAGGAACCGTGCCCCTGTCACACACCCCGTCCTTCAGCAATTTATCCCGGATTTCCCAGCTGAACATCCCTGGATTCTCGCGTTTGTATTCCTCAATTCTCTTCTCAACGTCGGGCGTTGCAACTTGCTTTAGCGTAGAACCAAAAATGCGGATGGGAAAAATAAAACAGCACAAGAAACGCGCATTTCGTTTACTATCGATTCCACAAGTATTTACATTTAAATACATGCATATTAATTCACATTTATTTATCAACCGCCCTTGGTATTTGTTAAATGCATAAACGTGTCTTTTATTTCGACATCGTTCACTCACCCTCGGTTTGCTTCCACCTATCGCTCCCGGACGAATGGAACCAGTCTCCTGGTAGCGGCAGAGGATTTTGGACACGCAGCCGTGTGAGACCCGCAGCTGTCTAGAGATCACACAGGGTCGGATGCCGTGATGGGCCATTTCCACTATTTTGTGTCGAATATGATTTCGGCAGTGGCCTTCCGTTGATGAAAACTCCACCGAGCTGGTTCACCCGACCTTGACCCAGAGGCGTTGAGACTGCAAACATCCCAGGCCCAAAAAGAAAGTTTGAACAAAGGAAACGACATATCAGATATGACTGTGACACTTTTAAAACATCCATTTCAAATGACGTGTTGTATTTAGGCATGCAAAAACGATCCATAAATGTAAAGTGCATTTTACTTGTGAGTGATTTAATGTCATCGAGTTTTGAGTGGGAAATCCTGCAAGTGAGCCCTTCAGGCTTCGTACACGATTTATCACAAAAATATATCGCATCTATATGCTGTCATTCTAATTAATCACATCAGATAATATTATTTATCACGTGATATGTAGAGAAGATTTTGAAACTACTCTCGCCAAAGGTCTACTGTTTATATGACGATACGAATAATGATAAATCAGAGCCTGGAGGAGAATTAATCCAAAAATCTCCTATATTTTCTTTCTTGAAAGAATCCTTCTACATCCTACTATCAGTCCATCTGATGTGTTACGAGAGGATGTAACACTTGAGGACACTAATTGCCATTCAAGAGGCACTAAAGACGTGCCACTTTAAACCTCGATTATTCCCAGTCATGCAACACAAATATTAGTGTGATGCTTTGAGCCAGCTCTCAGCTGTGTGTTTTATTTCCATTCAGTGCTGCGAGATACTTCAGCAAATCCCACAGATTGCAGGATTCGTGGGTTTGCTAGTGTTTCGTCAAACTGCTCTTAAGCACGAATTCACTCGATCCAGGAAAGAGTTTTCCATTTAATGCGCAACCGGCGCATGAAAAAAACACGTTCAGAACATTTTACTCAGTCTGCAAGATGATTAAAAAAAATAAAATAAGCTTCAGTGTCAGTTATTAAAAGTTTTTGTTCTGAATTATAATTAGTCTACTTTTCCAAATTCCGTTCAGGTCAAACATTTTGTTCCTTTTTACCATTTGTAACGCGTGAAATGCGTTTGACATACCTTACCCATATATATATATATATATATATATATATATATATATATATATATATATATATATATATATGTGTGTGTGTGTGTGTGTGTGTGTGTGTGTGTGTGTGTGTGTGTGTGTGTGTGTGTGTGTGTGTATGTGTATGCTTTATAAATTACAGTTACAAATGAGCAATGTGTTTTTATTTTAGAATAAGAAAAACAACAAGAACTGTTTCCGTACCTTCTAACGGGAATCCGGTTCGTGGGTAGTTCTGGCCTGGTGCTGGCCGCATCATTCGAGGAACTGTTCCTGGTAAAGTAGCCATTCCAGCTACCCCCAAACAATTTAATCGCTCACTAATAAATTAAAGAAATCAATCACACAGAAATCTCCAGTGTTGTTTGCGCCGTGGAAACTGTAACAGGTCCAAAACAAACGTAAAAAGAAATCCAAACACACACCAGTAGACAATGCCAAACGTGCAGAAGAAAAAAAGTTCTTACAGTGGATACCAAAAACCAACAGCAGGATGAGCAGAGGAAATCATGAAATGTGCTCTGAAGCAACTGTGAGTAAATATTAGTGAGAGGTTCTGCTAGTTTTGATTACAGCTCCTGTTTGCTGCCTGAGAGGAGTTTAAGTGGCCAACTTTGGCGCACATAGTGGGAGGAGGAAGCGCGCGTAACGATAGGCTCTCCAGCACTCTTTTATTCATCATGGAGAGAAAGGGTAATGCCCAAGACCTGCCGTCCAATCCGGCGGAACTTTGCAGCAAACACACACACACACACATACATCACCCTCCCATTTTCTCTCTAAGTCAACACAGGAAATGTTACAAAGAGTTTTCATTCATCTGTCATTTAAACTGAAACGTCACTTTAATGCTTTGGACTCTCCCTGGACTGGGAAGACACGACCTTAACATTTATCTCTTAAACACATAATATAATATAATAGGCCTATGTATTATTATTAATATTACTATATATTTTTTATTACCAATCGGAATTAATAATAAATAAATATCATTAATTATTAATTGTGCCATTGCAGTAGGAAATCTGTGACCTTAAACGCGTTCTGCCGAAATAGGTTTGTAGCCATTTGTAAAATTCAACCTTGCACGAATTTCATAGTTTAACATATTTTGTAGATTCGTGGTGTGGCATTCCTCCATTAATTAGCCAAGCGATTCTTGTGCATAAACTGAGAAACAAGGCAGATGTTCATTGATTTATAGTGCGGTATCATTAAAACCTATCAAGGCTCTAACATACTACATTATTTTTGTATTTAGAAAGAACAGAAATAAGGGTGTATCCCAACCTGTGCACCTTAGACTAAGAGGGCCAAAGAGGGTCATGGTGATCTCAATGAATAAATAAATGGCTGAGATATTGAAAAATTCAGTGTGAAAATTAATCAAAACAACGTGCGTGGTTTTATTAAAAAAGCATAAAAATAAATAAACGTTAGAAATAACGTTTTGTTATTTAGTTTAGAAATTTAAACTCAACAATGATGAACCCTCTTCCTCTAGCCTGAATAACGTTCTTTTTCGTGTTTTTGATCGAAAAAAACGCTTTTGAGTTTAGGATTAAAATTTCATTTTCAAGAGTGTAAGTCGCTTCACCTTTTTCTTTTTTGTTGTTGTTGTTGTTTGTTTTTTTTTTTTTTCGTGGAAACTGCACATAAGATCAAAATCCTCCAGATTCTTTAGGCTGAATGGATGCGCGTGTGTTCAGCTCTGTGGGACCGCCGCGCTCAGAGATTGTGTGGAAATTGCCGTGGCGAACACTCCTGGTGGAAAGCAATTTCACAAATAATTTTTACAACAATTAGGGAGTGTGGCGGGGTGAAATGGCGATTTCACATGCAGATGCGCCGGTAGGGAAGGACCTGGTGCAGGGAGCGGAGCTCTGACCCTCAGTGTCCGGGTCTGGTGAGCTGTGCGCAGGTCAGAGACGCGCTGCTGATTGGGTGCAGCGTGTTGATAACTATCAGTAACAATAAAACAATAATTTAGGATTGAGTCAGAGAAAAATAACCCTTTATTTTTCTTTTTCTTTTTTTTTTTTACATTTCACAACTACTGGCTATTCCTGCATTTGTTTTGGTACAGGCTCTCTGACTCTGCAAAGCGCGTAAACCCTCTTTGGAGATCATATAACGAAATACAATAATAAAATAAAGATTCTTGAGTTTGGTAAGAATCTTGGTTTTTGGGAGCAATGCTTTACACTGCTATGCAGAAGTATTAGTTCCATTTAGAAAAAACCAAAAAAACCAAAACGTACAATCAACGATATGCCAGATTTCTTTCCAGATTTCTTTCAAGTGATGTCATGGATAATGTTATGAAAACAAGGAACTTTAAAGTTAATATCCGGTTTAGTTGAGCGTGGATAATTTATAGGTAATCCTGGAGTCGATTATTTAAAGAGTACATTTTAATTTTATTTAAAGATATATTTAACTAACATCCCGGAATTTCGACTAAAATTGTTCGTTTAAAGTTAACGAAAACAGTATAACAGTTTATGTCCTGGCAATAACCTGAACATTAAAAACGATATCCAAATAATGGGTTGTATATGCTGCCTATTATCATTTCATTATCAAAGCTTACTATCATTTAAAGTGAAAAATAATCAAAAATAGACCCAAAGAATCCAAAAGAACACATATACACATATACACGAAAACAAAGTAACCTATTAAAAAATATACAGATTTCTAGCATAATACTCATGATAACCAAATGTAAAGTATAGTCACTTACAGAATGCACTTAAAATCATCAAATAAAGCTTTTAAACAATTGCGGATTATTTATGCATAATTTATTTAATTTTGATTAAATAAAGCTTGCTCTTCTCTGGATTGAAGACAAATTTACCCCATGAAGTGCAAATGAATGTATGTCCACTAGCAGGCGATATAGGTTAACTATGTCTTAGAAGATGGTGCAAATCGATTTTTGCATCCTGCATATTTATATAAAACTGTTATTATAACAGTTATATTGCACTATGTTTCTTGACTTGAACATGAAGCCTCTTACATAAAGGCAAAAACAATGTATCTATTCATCTTTTGATTCTTACATCTTTGAATCGAGTAATCAAACCAAACCAGGCTATTATAGATCTAGTTTAATAATACTCAAAACAGGACTTTACTTAAGGTGTAATCTGTGTTTTGCAGTTCTTTTCTCAGCTCCAGGAATCTTCCACCTTTGTTAAAGTTGAATAACCTGTGCTGGATCTGTTGAATGTTTATATAGACTCTGGACGAGCTCAAGATTTTGCTGCCAGGTTTGAGAAACGCTGGGGAACCCGGTACACAACCGCAGCCTGTTAGGCCTCTTCCTCTCTCCTTCACGCTGTCCACACTCCCAATGGACTCTTGTTAACTTGCTAAGGCATGCTCACATCTGCTGAGAATTATCACAATGTGTTATTGCTTTCCAAGCAGAATTATTTTATCAGACAAAAAGAGTGAAAGTGTGCTAAGAGTTGTGTGTTTGGACAGGGTCACTGCTTGTTTGGCAGTTTCTCTCTCTATGAGGAATGAGATACATGAAATTCAAATTTGTGTCAGCTGTTTTTTAAGTTGTTTTTTAACCTATAGTCAAAATAACCAAACTGCAGTTTGATTGAGATGAATCGAAATGCACAATAAAAAAAACATGATTTTTGAGAATTGAGAATTCAAACAAACTCTTCACATGTCTAAAATATTAATGAAAACTACAATATATGACGAAATAACACATTATGCTACAGATTAGCATAGGTAGACGATAGACAGCGATGCAAAATGCATTTTAAAATTCTTTAATAATAATCCAAAGTCCAAAATAAACGACAGAACCAAGGAACAAGAATCACTTGAGGTAACAATTCACACAGACAACAGCAGACCAGGGTTTAATATACAGGAACACAGGACCAAACAGGAAATGGAACACAGCTGAACCAGGTAGAAACTAATGAAAAACATAGCATGATGGGAAATGGAGTCCATAACAAGAACAACAGACAGAAACACAAAATAACACAGTAACAGAACAACGCTTCATCTCTATCCCAAACAGCTAGAGTAGTGACCGTAAACAGTAAATGTAAAACTGACTCACTTGTTACAAATTCAAATGTTGCCGCTTCAAAAGACAGGCTTTACTGTAGGACACTCAACGCCATTGGCTTTTGTCTGCATTCGTCACAATCTGCGACATGCTGGGTTTTTGGTGAGGTGCATTAAAATGATGCCTGTCTTCACAAGTGGAGAGAAGCTGGGCAAAATAATCTGAATAATATTTTCAGCGATTAACAATATAAGTTCTTCTCTGCTCTTTATACGCAAACCAACAGTATTTCAACAGAGTGGGCTGTGGCTGCAAAACATTGTTATTTGTTTCTTTTGGTACTGCTTTACGAACACCTTAATTATATAAAAGATACGCAAATGTTTTACTTTTTTTTTTTACTAAAAATATGTAGCGATTTGTACATTTTAAACTTTGAAATACGTCTAAATTGTACATTTTGACATCGGGTTGCATCATCTTATAATCAAATTCGAATACATTTGACATTTTCTGTTAAAATGTTAAAAGTGGTGTTTGTCCATGCAAAACCATGATGTTCAATTAAATGTATTACTAATTTGACATTTTTTTGTTTTTGTCCCAAGTGACTTACGCTAAATTCAATTCTAAATTCTAGCACCGTGGCTCTACTGTTTGGCTAATTTAGTTAGCATTTCCGATTTTTTAATCTGCTTCTTCATACACTGCTCAGAAAAGTATTGCAAAGTTCTTGGCGAAAGGTGAAAGCAACAAAAAAGCAAGGCCATGTGTGTTGCAACCAGCTCGTTCTCACATTGTTTTGGAGTTTTCTCCCATGCGCAAAGGTATTGAAAAGTAGATGTTGCAATTCCTAAGCAAACAGAGTTTATTTTGAAGACACGAGTACATACTAACATGCCTAGAAGCACATGCAGCTAGCTGGAGACTCCCCCCCCAACCCCCCGACAGGCTTTAGAGGAGGCGCAGTAGGAGGCCCGCTGGATTGCAGAGATGGATTGGAGTAGTGGAGAAGAACCCCTCATGTTTGAGGGGACTCCTTAAGGAGAACAGGAATGTGGGGGCTGATCAAGGCGAGCTGCAGACATTTTAGATACTTATTGGTAAACAGCAGTTGAAAAGATAGTCCTCTGCAGTGCCAAAATGGCTTATCACCTAAAAGCAGACATGTCACCTGTCTTTGTCATTTAAATACAAAGATTTTTCAAATGAATCTTGCTTTAATATGTATAAATCTTTATGGAATGTCAGAGTGCTTCTTTAGACTGTGATTGAAGAGAGCAATGGAAAAGTAGCACATATTCGCTATAAGTGATTGTAGAAAATCACCAGCAGAATCCAATGTAGCTTAAAAAGGCACTGCACTAATAATCTTCAAAATATGCAAAGACATGAAACGTAGATATTGACCTACCTATTGGCCCACAGCAGCATTAAAATCAAAAGCAACTTCTATTATAAGAAGTGTTCAATAGCAAAACATCCCAGCTTTGTCTGGTAGCTTCGCTTTAGCCTTTGTGTTTATAATTCATATAATTTATTTAAAAAACAAATTGACTAAAATTAATGTTTCCATTGTAACACACTCATTAATATTTCTAAATTAACCCTATTTTGCGACTTAAGAGGCAGTTTTGAATTCTATTCATATATTCCAGTGTAATATTATAATAAATTACATACAAGGTGATGCAAATACTATTTAAATACAGCAATCCTACAAAGCTATCTATAGTAGTTTTTAAGGTTACAAAATGTATTGTAGCAAGCAAACCCTCAATAAAGGAGTCATTGCTCTGCCCAGACCAGCATGGAAATTAAACTGATATCAAGATCTATTGACCCAAATTAAGATCCTGCTGGGTTCCTGATTACCCCTTTTGACATCCCTGTGATGGGATAAAATTGCAATTTTCTTAAAAATGAACCCATTCTATTCAGTTTTTTTTTAGAAATCAGATAAGTACAATGTCTTGTCAGATATATACAAATCTGAGATTTTTACATGGAATTTTATAATTTTTAAATAATATTAGTAAAAAATTATTCAACCTATAAAATTGAAGTAACAATGTAAGAGTATTTTTACAACTATCCTCAAAATCCTCAACCCTAGTGAAAAATAAAAATACTAAAATGATTATCACTGGATTATTTGTCATTTATATTTGATGAATGCCTTTTGAATTTATGTACCTTTTTGAGAAATACAGCCTTATTTTTCTCGAAACTGTCTTTGTGATCTCACAGAAACTTCAGACGAGCAGACAGGCTCGGGCTGGATCCTGCAGACAGGAGCCTGACCTCTTGAACTTGCCCGCTCAAACAGGGTCTGGACACTCAAAAGTGTGATCAGGTCGTGACCCAGCAGGAAGGTCACAGTGAGTTAAGTATCCTTCTTAAACGTAGGGGTGAGAGCTCTTATCTTTAATGAAGTGTGACTATCCTATGCTGCCACTGTCTGGCCTGACCGCCCCTCTCAGCTAAAGGCACATTATGAAGAGGAGCGGAGAGCTCATCTAATCTGCCCAACTAAAAAAAAGTCTTTTACATCCATAAAGCCCTTTAAAGTCAAAGAGAATGATTTGTTTCCATCATCCTCCAGGACAAATCTATGTATATAAGGCCACTTACACTGATCTGATCGTAGTGTTTCTGGAATCTCTCTTCTTTTTATAATAGCAACATTTACGGATGTCACATTCACATGCAAATTGCTTGATAAAAGCTATTTACTTATATATATAAGTAAATAGCTTTTATCAAGCAATTTGCATGTGAATTTGACATCCATAAATATATATATATATATATATATATATATATATATATATATATATATATATATATATATATATATATATAAACAGTGATTAACAAGTGAATGTTGTAATGTTACAACTCTAAAGATTTTCAAGGATTTTTTAGTCTTATAGCTTTTTTTAAAATAATCTAATAATTATCTAACTTTAAAGGTTTTGGGAATCCCAAACAACAGGCAAGCTCAAAAAACACTTAATTTGCATTTATTTTTACTTACTTGGTCAACAAATGATTTGTTCAACAATTACCCAGGTCTTATAATTAATAATAATAAAAAACGATTTTAAAATGATTCAGAGTCGACTCTTTTTTTGAGAGACAATAACTTTATACACAGTGCACTTTCAGATCTAACTTTGCAGGACGTATTCATTCACTTAGAGGTGTGTTACACACTGCATAAGAGGTTATTTTCAAAAATCCATAATAAGGAGACTATAAGACAAATGTACAATTACATAACAATGCTACAAAAGTGGAAAATATAATTGCCCTTAGTACAAGAATAGAGGAGCAGTCATAAATAAACCCACATGGCTTGACACTGGTTTGATAAAGTAAAAGAAAATGCTTTGTCTTCAGGACAAATGTATATAAAGGTAACTGCACTGATCTAAATTAATCTTTTTTTGCTGCACTGATCTAAATGATTCTCTTGAATCTTTTTTTAATAATAATAATAATACACACACACATATATATATATATATATATATATATATATATATATATATATATATATATATATATATATATATATGCGAACATTGAAGGCTAAGCTTACATTTTGCACTTAAATAAGAGAGTCATGAGACTCTTACGAACCTTAATGGCATGTGATAAACATACTGACATGTCTTAATCAGTTAAGACATCCCTCTTTTCACCAGAATGAAGGAAACTCTCTGTTTACCCATGATGAAAGTGGCAGGATTCATTTTGCATGCAGTCCGAATTAGTTTCAGTGAATCCATCCACAAGCCTATAACAGATGAAACAGATCATTTGATCCCTGACATGTGAAGCCAAAACTTCATCCCCCATGAGACAACAAGTCACACATTTAAAAAAGTCAAATCTGCATACAGACAGTTAAACGACTGTATGCAAGTGTATATCAGTTCTTATGAATAATATATCTACATATCTATTCTCATCAGTTATATATCTATATATCATTTCTTATCAGTTATACTGATACTGACTACAGAGTTATGCTAGGTTTCATAACTCTTTATTCTTTTTGTGAGCCATTAAAGCAAAGATTCTATTGCTGTCGCAATAGGTTCATACTTTAAGTCCTCCTGTTCACTTTTTGTGAAGAAATCTTGTTTAAGAACGTCATGTGTTCAAGTCACTTTGGTATAGGCTAACAAATGCACTATAACTTTTCTATATACACACACACACACACACACACACACACACACACACACACACACACACACACATATATACTTTTTATATAAAATTGCCTCTTTCAACATTTTAGTATTTAACAGAATTACAAAAACAGGGTGAGGGTGTTTCCAATAGGAAAGCTGTGGGAATAAACTTTACCACCCATTAATGACATCCCCTTCTGAGAAATCTAAAAATTTAAAAGGAAAATGTCCAGAAATTGTAAATATTTTAAAGTGTGTATATAAACCCTGAAACTTCATGCACTGAAACAGAAACAGCTGTGTAGGAGGCTTAAAACTAGGTGAGGAACAGCCAAACTCAGACAGTTTCATGTCATGGCAAGATTGAGCACAGCAACAAGACACAAGGTAGTTATACTGCATCAGCAAGGTCTCTCCCAGACAAAGATTTCAAAGCTGACTAGGGTCAATATGTACTGTTCAAGCTCTTTTGAAGAAGCACAAAGAAACGGGCAATGTTGAGGATCATAGACGCAGTGGTCGGCCAAGGAAACTTAGTGCAGCAGATGAAAAACACAACAAGCTTATTACCCTTCGAAATCGGAAGATGTCCAGCACTGCCATCAACTCAGAACTGGCAGAAACCAGTGGGACCCAGGTACATCCATTTGCTGTTCGAAGTCTGGCCAGAAGTGGTCTTCATGGAAGAGTTGCAGCCAAAAAGCCATACCTTCGACGTTCAGAACAAGGCCAGGGCGACTCAAGTCAAATATAGGAACTAAGGTGAAGAAAAATGGCAGCAGTCGCCCTGGATTGTAGCAAAAGGAAGTTTGTTTATCGAAGGGCTGGACAGCGGTACAGTAATGAGTGTCTGCAGGCAACAGTAAAGCATGGTGAAGGTTCCTTGAATGCTTGGGGCTGCATTTCTGCAAATGGAGTTCAAGATTTGGTCAGGATTAATGGTGTTCTCAATGCTGAGAAATACAGGCAGATACTTATCCATCATACAATACCATCAGGGAGGCATACGATTGGGCCCAAATTTATTCTGCAGCAGAACAACAACCCCAAACATACAGCAAAAGTCACTATGTAGTAAGAACTATCTTCAGCGTAAAGAACAAGTACTGAAGTGATGGCATGGCCCCCACAGAGCCCAAATCTCAACATCATCGAGTGTGTCTGGGATTACATAAAGAGAAAGAAGGATATGAGAAAGCCTACATCCACAAAATCAATCAATCAATCATTTTTATTTATATGGCGCTTTTTTTTATATAGCGCTTTTCTACCAGCCAAGTTCAATATATGTCAAGATTTGGTTGAAATAACGTTACATATTCATTCTGTATAACACAATATTTATGTAAAGAATCAAACAACATACTTATTCAGATTTGTACATATGAAATAATGTATATATTATTGTGTTTTAAATAGTAAAAAAACAAACAAACAAACAAAAAAAAACGAATTAGTATTTGGGGTGAAAGCAATTAATCTTTTAATGTGTCATAAATAGATTTTTGTTGTACATATGCCTGACAAGATTGTTACACTGAATTACATTTTAGTGGGTAAATTTAGTCAGAGGAAAATGTGTGATTTTCATTTTTGGCTCAGAAAAACAATCATATCAGTTTTAAAATCATTCTGATGTTAAACAGGCCATGCTCAGAACATATTTTATGTATTGTTTTAGTTTTGTTTTTTTTATGTAATGTAGTTGGTTGTTGTGAGGACTATTTTTCCTTTTTAGTGTTGAGACTATTTTTTTTACCACTGAATTTGAATTATGTCAGATTGGAAAGCATATTTGGAATTCCGCTATAAGTTCTGATTGAGTCATGGTAACAAACGCAGAGCTGTCTACTTTAATTCTGAAAGTGATGTATTTACAACAGTGAAGCTCACTTCAAACTTCAAACTAGAATAACTATAGGGTGCTCCAAAGGGTGCACAATGCATAAAAATACACTGTAGCTTTTGTTGTCAGTTATAGGCAAAATGACAACAAAAACATTTGTGACATCTTGTGAGTCAGTGTGGTGTACTTTGTGGTTTGTAACCAACCTATTAATTACAATATCAGAAGGATGTAATTTAAACCAGGCATATGAATCCAACATACAATACACTTTTACAGGCTTAAGTCAAAATGTCACAGTTACCAAGATATAGTTTGTAACTAGTGTTGGTTTTCACCACGTCACTGAGATGCAGAAACACAAAAGCAGATTAAAACAGTTATGGTGAAATGGTTGTCATATAATCATTTATATATTTTTATATATATATATATTATATATATATATATATATATATTTTTTTTATTATGTATCAAAAAATATACTCCTAATATCTAATTGATTTAACACTGACTCTCTTATGTATAAACATACTATAACAGTATTATGATGATCTTGCTGCCTGCTTGTTTTAAACCTTGTCCTTTATGTGAGGAATTCAATTTTTTTTTTGGTATTTCATCTGCTCATCCGAACAAGCTTAACAGCAGAGTCACGGATGATTATGGCTGTAAAAGCTTGTCTTATGGTACACAGGAGCATGAGATCTTCACAAGAGCATCAGCAAGGAAGTGAAAAGAATGAGAGTTTTCAACTAAACTTTCTCTGCTGATGCACCATATCAAAATGCATTTGGTTTGCCCTTAATCAAAGCACTGTGATGTGTCTGTTCATTTACTATTTATTCATTTATTTACTTATACAACTTTCTTAGGCAAGTTTGATGATTTGGACCTTGAATCCTTACTAAACAGTGATGTAGCAGTAATATATTAAAGTAAAATGGTAATAGGCGTATCATCTAAGCTGGTTTGATGCTAATAAAGTTGTTGGACCAACAGCATAAAAATAATAGACAAAAACCCAAAACAAAAACAAAACAAAAAACTATTTGTTGATTCATGTCCTCAACAGAAAACATATATTCGTAGAGCAAAACCGCCACCTAGTGGCTGCATTCATTATATTACACTTACTGTTGACACTTGAATATCATTTTGATATTTGATATTTTGGGTGTATTTTTTGTCTGTCATTTCAAGTTTACATGTTTGTTTAAAATAAAACAGACATCCAAAATGTAGGCTCCATTACCTAGTGCTTCTGAATTAAAATGTTTGTGACATTAAGCATTGCCAGTGGGAAACTTACGTTATGTCTTTGTCTTAGCTTCTTTCCTGCTCAAAAAATATCATAGTGGGCATGTGGTCATCAGGCTGGCACTTGGAGGTGCCACTAACAGACCTTTCTACCACATTATGGCTTATAAACAACAAATAGATTAAATATATAGCCGGGTTCATGTAGCTGTCTCCCAAACATACATAATAGACATTTGTACACATATCACACATTAAAAAAGTGTTTTACAATAAGCTCCAACAAAGGTTGAAACTCAACACATTCAGATTCTGATTAATTAAAATCTTCTTATAACCCAACACAATTTAAAAGACGAATAATAGGATGTAGATACTGAAAGTGAATTCTAAATGCATTCATTTGGTGTAAACACACTTTATCTGAATCGATTTGTCACTGAGAACCAGTGATCGGCTAGCAAAAGAAATCGAGAAATTATCTGATCCAAATAACCTACACTGGGAGTTGGAATGAACACTCTTCCTCGTTTAATTTTAGGTCATGTGATCAGAATCTATACATGTTACACAATTGTCTAATTCTTTTACAGCAAGCACAACATTCTGGTGTACTCTATAAACCCCTTTTATTGGTATTACATAATCATATTTTTTCAGAAGGCGTAAATTCATTTTGAGGTCAGCTTATGAATAAATATGAGCTATATGAGCCGCTGATGTTTAATTAATTTGATGATTTTAAACATGTAAATACATGTTCAGATCATGATATTTGAATATAAATTTAGAAAATCTTTTACACTAGCAATTTATTTTTTGAGGGTTGGAAAAGTTATAGCCTTATTCAGTTCATTAATGGTGTGTCTGATGGTTGTATGTGTAACGTATCGTGTCATGAGTAACAGAGAGTGAATACTTGGATAAAAAAGTAGGTTTTAATGAGCATGGCGAGTCAAGGAAAGGCACATACTTCAAAGATGGAAACAAATGACTAAACAGAACATGCTTTTAAACACCGATACACAACTAGGGATAACTGAAGACAGATGAGGAGTCAAATCAAACAAAATTAGAACAGGAACATGGCCAAATAAGGAAAAACAGAAACACAGAAGAAACAAAACCAAAACCAAAAATTCTGTGACAGTGTGCTATATACATATAATTTTTTTGAGTCATGGGACGAGGGATATTTACCCCATTCTAAAAACCTTTCATGATTGTTTGAATGAGCTGTAATCAGTCTGCCTCTGGACTAAATGTAGATGATTACCTTTGTTTCTGTAGGGAAATCTCAAAAGTGAGTACAAGGGTTTTTCTATAAAGCCTGTATTCAGGGTCCCACCCACCGAAATGCGGCTAATGGACAACTAAACCATGCAATCTTGTTTGTTGTTCTTTTGTTGTTAGTAAATAGTTAGTAAACTGATCTACTGCTGTATTATTTTACAAGTTTTCAGTTGGGTTAACACATACAGACAGTAATTATAGTCTACACTCAGTCATTTAGGTATAGATTTACAGCTGCAGGCTATACATTTTGAAAAGGTTGACAAATGTATGAAAATGATTTAAAAAGAAATTATATATTTTTTTAATGACTCGCTTATTGTGTGCTTTTCCTATGCTCTGCTGCGCAGTCCTACAACCAATGACTGAAGATTCTTGCTTAATAATAACCATGAATAAATATTTGAATGCACCTTTAAAATAAAACACAACCAGAACAATTTAATACAAACGAATGTCTCATGAAATCGATCAATTACACTGTTAGCCAGGTTTTTGTATCTAATCAAACAGTTTAATTGCAACGTACTTAATTTAAGATTTAGTTCATTAATAGAAAAATTCCATTCAACTACGTTTATCAACATAGTAAAATGTGTTAAAAAGTTTAAATGTATTAAATTAAAAACGTTTTTAATTGACCACGCCCCCTCTACCCGGTTGCAGTGGGCAGTTTAGAAGACGCCATTGTTTTGCGCGGTTGCATCTGCATGTGATTGTAAGAGTTGTTGGTGAACTGATAGAATGTAAACGTTTTATCTCGTTTTTGTTTTAGTTTTAAAACAAAAGGTGGTTTGTGAGTGCTGGAAAACACTGTCTTAAATATGTTTTTTTTCCTACTACGGGTCTAGGTTGAACACCTCGGTGGCATAGTCGTGGCATCGACTCTTCATTTTTTTTTCTTCCCATCAAAGGGGTGTTTGTGAGTAACGATATTTTTGAACAATTTGTGGAATTTTGCTGTTTAAATTCTTGATTTCTCACTCTCATTTGGTGAAAACGATCCCGCGTATTCCTTCCAATTAATTGTGCAAATCCTTAATGTTAACTCCCGTGAGGAGAGTTTCACGGCCCTTTGTCATCGTTGTACATTAACCATTGACGAGATGAGATTTGTAAGTCAATAAATGGTAAAACTTTCGTTAAAAGTAATCTTCTTGTAAATTAAAAAATGAGTTACTTTACTAGTTACAAAAAGGATCTTACGGTGCTACACATTTAAATGAAGTATATTTAGGTTACATGGATGTAAACTCATCATGGGTGAAAAATTTGACAGACATCCAAAGCCTTTTTATTTTTAACTTTACAGTTCTGCAGTAAAATACATTTTTTCATTCATAGAGATGAAAATGTGTGTCAAAAGACTTTTGAGATGACAAAAAATTACATGAAACTACAATGGCAGCAGAGGATCGCTCAGTAGCTCTTTCTTTCTTGTGCGTTCCTCCTGGTGCAGTGGATCCGTGCTGTGCCACTCCCTTGCTTTCAGGTCTTTATTTTGAATTTATTATAAATTATGATTATAACAAATTTTAGTATTGTACTGTACTGTAGTGTAGTGAAGTAGTATAGCAAGTACAGTTAAAGTATACTTTGTTGTGCTAAAGTGGAACTATTTCAAGTATACTTAACTACAACTTAAGTTTATACCTTTTCTATATATATATATATATATATATATATATATATATATATATATATATATATATATATATATATATAAAAATAAAACAAATACACTTCTATAATGTAATTAAAGTGCTCTATCATCTAAGTGTACTCAACTGTGCTATTTTGAGACATTTAACATACTATGTTCGTATTAAAAAAAATGTAGCACACTTGAGTGTACTATTGTATGAAAGATGGTTTCAAGTGTGCTGGAAATGGTAACTAAATACACTTTTAAAAACAAAGGTAATATGAAAAGATCACTCAGTGCATAAAAATTAACAGTATATAATTTTTTTTATACACCACAATCTCCATATGTGCTGAGCTTATTCACAATATTTAGCGTGTGACGAGTCACATGCCAGATGTTGTGAAGAAGCACAGGACACTTGTAGGATGTGATATATCGGAGGTAAAAAGATAAATAGATAATACAAAAAAATAAAAAATTAACTGGTCAGCCTGCACGCCACAGCATGGATCTACAGCACCAGGAGGAATGCACAAGAAAGAAAGAGCACCTCAGCACCACCCCACACTGGGACTTTTCACCTGCACTCGTATTCCAACCATTTTGTTCAGTAAATCCACCCTCCGGGGTTTTTTGTTTGAGCCCTTCTTGCCGTGTGTTTCTTCACCCCGTCACACTGGTGGAGAATGCAAGCAATTGTGTGAAGAAACACAGGCAGTCGAACTTTCACCCCCATTTTTTTTCTCTTGTCTCCCATTTAGTTCCCTGCGTGGCGTAGCGCTACTCCCCCATAATGGAAGAACTGCTACAACAGCTCAGTGAGGTCAGCGTCCGTCAGCAACAAATAGTTGAGCACCTGGTGACTCGACAGAGCAAGACTGAGCAGGAGCTCCTCGCCTTACGGCCCGCTGCCAAGCAACAAATACCGCTGCCTGACCCTCGTGCCCAAGCCACCAAACTCTTACACAAAATGTCCGCCCATGATGACCCCGAGGCTTTCCTTCAGATGTTCGAGTCCACGGCCAATACAGAAGGATGTGCTAGCCCCCCTTTTAACTGGCGAAGCCCAATGAGCTTACTTTTCTCTCTGTCGTGCGAAGCAGCGGACAGGTATACCGAGGTGCAAAGAGAGATCCTCGCACGGCTTGGACTTTCCCCCCATATCAGCTGCACAACAGTTCCACAGCTGGGAATACAACCCTTGTCTCCCAGCCCGGGCACAAGCCGCGGAACTCTCACGCCTCGCACACCATTGGCTGTTGGATGGAACTCCTCCTTCGGCGAGTCAGGTGGTGGAACGGGTCGTCGTGGATCGGTTCCTGCGAGCTCTCCCCCGCTCACACCGACAAGCTGTAAGGATGAGGAGCCCCGCGACGACCATGGAGCTCGTCGAGGCAGTGGAGCTGGCCGACGCGGCCCAACACCGGGAGCCATCAGCGCTATCAGTTTGCCGGAGGGTGGTTCAGGAGCGATGCGCGCCAGAGGGAATGCCAGTCAGTAGGCCAGCAGTTCCCTCTGCACGCAATGAGTCAATGCCAACTGAAGATCCGGCTCTCCCCGCGCGCGCTTGGCTGGCAGGCTGCATCGTTCACAATGAACCACCCAAGGGAGCCCCGGAGGTGGAAGTAAAAGTGAACGGCAAGCCCTTCCGGGCCCTCCTGGACTCCGGTAGCATGGTCACCCTGGTGCAGGCGAACATCCTGGCCCCTCGGGGAGAGAAGAAGATCTACATCCCAATGACCTGTGTACACGGAGACACCCGGCAAGTTCCAGCTCGGCAGGTCAACCTCTCAGCCAGTGCGGGGGCTTGGCCCTGGAAGTTGGAGTGGTCAAAGATCTCCCGGTTCCAGTATTGCTAGGAAGGGACTGGCCGGGATTCGATCGCCTGCTTGCAGCTGCCACCCAGCCTGCCAACCCCAGAGGGAACCGCCCGACGGAGGCCAGCCCACAATCCGCAGGACCATCCCGCGTTGCTGTCCTCGGACATCAGGAGAGATGGTAAGTACCCCTCCAAAAATCCTGATCTGTTCTTTGATGTGTTTCAGCAGGTGTGTAGAGGGGGCTCCTTTGCGAAAGCCCAGAAGGAGGATGATCGACTCAAACACTGCTGGCCCCAAGTATGAATCATTGAAGGACGGGAGGTGCGACCTGGGCCCCATCCTCTCCCGCACTTCATCAAAAACAGCCTGTGTCGCCCAGCAGAGGGGGGAGGAGAAATTGCTTTTGGTAGTTCCGAAGTCGAAGATGGAGGCGATCCTGGAACTGGCCCATTCTCACCTGATGGCAGGATACCTTGGGGAAGCGAACACCGCTCAGCGCATCCGTGACCGCTTTCACTGGCCTGGCCTCAACACGAAAGTAAAGCGGTTTTGTCAAGCATGCCCCACATGCCAGTTGACGGTTCCTCGAACTCCTCCCCCCAGTCCACTCATTCCGCTGTACGGGGACACAAGCATGTGCTGGCCATAGTCTACTATGCCACCCGCTATACTGAAGCCGTTCCCCTACGAAGGCCATGTCGAAGGCAATTGCCAAGGAACTGTTCCTGCTCTTCAGCCGGGTTGGCATCCCAGCCGAGATCCTGACCGTCCAGGGTACCCCCTTCATGTCCCGGCTAATGGCTGACCTCTGCCGGCTGCTGCGAGTGAAACAGTTGAGGACCACAGTCTATCACCCCCAGACGGATGGCCTGTTCGAGAGGTTCAATCAGACCCTCAAGCAGATGCTTCGGCGTGTGGTAGCGGAAGATAGGCGGGACTGGGACTTAATGTTCCCCTACATGCTGTTTGGCATCCGAGAAGTCCCCCAAGCCTCAACTGGATTCACTACCTTTGATCTCCTCTTTGGACGGCAGCCACGGGGCCTCCTGGATGTCGCCAAGGAGGCCTGGGAGCAGCAGCCGGCAGCCCATCGCACCGTCGTTGAGCACATCAAAGAAATGAGGGAGAGGATAGACCACGTCATGGCGTTAGTCCGGGACCACCTGTGCAAAGCCCAACAAGCACAACAGCGACACTACAACTAGGCAGCCCAACCACTGGAATTCCAACCTGGTGACAAGGTGATGGTCCTCGTTCCCACGGCTGCATGCAAGTTCCTGGCAACCTGGTAAGGACCCTACACCGTAGTGGAGAGAATCGGCCCAGTCATGTACCGACTGCATCAGCCAGGCCGACAACGGCCAGACCAGCTCTACCACGTCAGCCTGCTCAAGAAGTGGAGAGGGAACGAGGGCCAACTCTCCGGCCTCACGTCCACCGATCCAGTGGTTGTTGACGTCAACCCCCACCTCTCGGCTACCCAGAAGGGTGAACTCCAGCACCTGGTGGGTCAGTTCTCCGATGTGTTCTCCCCCCGGCCCAGGTGGACTCATGTCATCGAACACGAGATCCGAACAGTCCCTGGAGTTATCATCTGGCAGCGGCCCTACCGGGTCCCTGAGGCTCGTCGCCAGGCTACTGAGGAGGAAATCCAACAGATGCTCAAGTTGGGGGTTATTGAACTGTCGCGTAGCTCCTGGTCCAGCCCCATAGTGATGGTTCCAAAGCCCAACGGCACCCTCCACTTCTGTAATGATTTCCGCCACTTAAACGAGGTCTCCAAGTTCGACAGTTACCTCATGCCGCTTGTGGATGAGTTGCTTAAAGGGATACTGGCAGGTACCTTTCTCTAAACACTCTAAACCCAAGACTGCTTTTTCTACCCCCAGCGGCCACTGGCAGTACCGGACCCTTACCTTCATTCTTTACGGGGCACCTGTGACCTTTCAGCGCATGATGGACTTCGTCTTATGGCCGCACCAGAATTACTCCGCGGCCTACCTCGACGATGTCGTTATCCACTCGGGAGACCTGGGAGGACCACCTGGAGCACTTGTGGAGGGTGCTGTCCGAACTCCGGCTGGCTGGGCTCACAGCCAACCCCAAGAAATGTCATCTGGCACTATTCGAAGCAAGGTACCTGGGTTTTCAAGTCGGGAGGGGTCTCATTCGGCCACAGGAGAAAAAGGTGGAAGCAGTGCGGAACGCTCCTCGACCCCTCACCAAGACCCAGGTACGTGCCTTCCTGGGGTTGGCGGGCTACTATAGATGTTTTATCTCCAACTTCTCCTCTTTAGCTGCCTCCCTGTCAGAGCTGACCAGGAAGGGGCAGCCCGAGAAGGTGAGCTGGACACCCACCACGGAGAAGGCCTTCCAGGAGATCAAAACGGCGCTGACATCAGAACCAGTACTCTGGGCCTGTACTCTGATTTCAGCTGCCCCTTCCTGTTACAGACGGATGCCTCCGACACAGGACTGGGAGCAGTCCTATCCCAGATCCAGGAGGGAGAGGAGCATCGCGTCTTATACATCAGCCGAAAGCTGACCCTGGCTGAGAGAAATTATGCTGCAGTAGAAAAGGAGGCCCTGGCCGTCAAGTAGGCAGTCCTGGAGCTACGGTATTACCTTCTCGGTCAGAAGTTTACCCTCCTCACTGATCATGCCCCCTTACAGTGGATGGCACGGGCCAAGGAGACCAACAAGAGGGTTACCCATTGGTTTCTGGCACTCCAGGTCTTCCACTTTGTTGTGCGTCACCGAACTGGAGCGGGTGAACGCTAACGCTGACGACCAACGAGGAGCACCTGGCCACACCCATCACAGGCTGATCGGACCCAGCTGATCCCAATTACCAGCGTGGCATAAAAAGGCCATGCAACACACCAAGTTTGAGCACTTGCCTCCATGATTGCCGAGAGTAACCTTTCTTCTCTTGTTCCACGTAGAGAGCAGCATTTAACCGGTCAGCCTGCACAGCATGGATCCACTGCACCAGGAGGAACGCACAAGAAAGAAAGCGCACCTCAGCACCACCCCACACTGGGACTTTTCACCTGGACTTGTATTCCGACCATTTTGTTCAATAAATCCACCCTCCGGGGTTTTTTGTTTGAGCCCTTCTTGCCGTGTGCTTTTTTTTTTTTTTCACCCCATCTATATATATATATATATATATATATATATATATATATATATATATATATATATATATATTAGTATTTGGTTTCATCCATGTAATTTTTTTTATTTTTGACTCTCAGAGCTTTGAAATGTTTGGTGCTCATTGACCTCCATTATATTACTGACAGACTGCAGCTGTTTCAGTTAAAATCTTTGTGTTCTATTGAAAAAAAGAGGTCTAATTGCCAAAATATACGGTTTGCCTTTAAGACAAACAAAACTTCTGATTATCAATGGATTATTTAGAGATCCTAGAGAAACTGATCTTATAGTCCAATTAACCAAGCAATGACTAAATACACTATCAATCTCTTATTTACAATGTGTGTATGTCTTTTCTCTCTCTGATTATATTAGGTAGCTCTGCAAACATGTCAACTTATGAAAACAAAAATTAGATCAAAGGGAATTTTAGTGCTATAAACCTCTTTTTTTGTCACATGAGGTGTTATAGGGTTTCTGACATGTGAGATCCAAACCAAAAAAAAACTTGTCCTCCAAATACTGCTTTATCAGATTTATTCATAACACTTCTTATAGGTCACTTAAACTCACAGTTTTGCTGCACATGCACATAAAATGATATTGGATGGCTCCACATATCCACAAATAGACACGGTCAAAAAATGTTGTGCTTCCTTCTCATTAAACACTTGTCCTGTCCTAAATATTAAGGCACACACTCCACCCAGTGGTCACAACACAGAATTGCAACCAGCATAATGGCTTGTACACACCAGCCCCTAATTGTACATGACAAGTAGACTTTACAATTCAATACAATATTAATACAACAAGCCATTGAAGCCCTAAAACATAGCATCAATCAGTCCATTATATTTCCATGCTATCATACAACAGACTTTGTCACAGGTCTTTCGAGTACACTAGTTTTAGGTTGTAGTTTGTAGAAGTTAAGTGTCCCCAACAAAGCAAGCCAGAGGCGACAGCGGCAAGAAACCAAAACCCCATCCAAACAGAATGGAGAAAAAAAATCCTTGGGAGAAACCAGACTCAGTTGGGGCCAGTTCTCCTCTGACCGGATGCCCAGCACTTAACTTCCAGTCCAATTTTAAACTCAGCTGTGTCAGATGTAACAGTGTAAATGACTGTGTTTGTGCATCAGGATCTGGTGATCGGTCCACAGAGCGCATCTGTGTTTTCTGCTCCTATACCTTATTTCATTTCAAATATAGGCAAATATTCATTTGTCCATCTTTTCCAGAACGAGCCACACACATTCTGTACTCGTTTCCATCTCATTTTACTGTATAATTCAGATTTGTTAAGTAGTCCAGTTGTTTTTATTGATTTACCTTTCTTCTGAAAAAGGTGGTTTGGAGTAAGTGGCTCCAAATCATTAGGGTCATCTGACAGCTTAGTTACTGGACAATCATTTTAAATGGCTTTAATTTCACACAGCAGAGTGTGGAATCCTTCATCTAGAATTTGCTGATGTAAGGTGGAATTCTATTGACAATTCTGATAACACACTCCCACACTCCACCATAATGTGAACCTTCTGGAAGATTAAAACTAAACATCACATTTCTAAAGCATTACTTTTTGAATCTTGTTTTTATTAAATAAACTCAGCATTTCCTTTTGGTTCCCTTTCGGCTCCAACAAAGTTTGTATCGTTGCCTGATCTTATGTTAGTTACTTGCCCTTGTCTGCAAATAAATCTTCGTAGAGAGCTGATACCTGAATCGGTGTCCAAAGAATAAGTGACTTATATCTTCCTCAGCTTGGAAAGCATATGTTTTTTTCCAATGTGACCTAACTGTACAAGAGGAGTGTGGAAATATGCTAATCCTTATCCAGAATGATCTTAGGAGAATTCTTAAAATGTTCTCCAACTCTCAAACGACTGTCTTGCTATGTAGGACCGAATTTATACAACTTACTGTTGACATTGAATGAATACCATAATAGCTGTTTCAACTTCATTAGGGTCCTCAAGTTCGATTTGGTGAGTCTATTGAAATTTGAATTTCTTTCCGCTTTTGACCTTTAACTTTTGTCCAATTTGAAAAATGAGCAATCAGTCTATAAGTAGCATTTTTTTGCTTATGTCATTTTATTTACAACAGTGCTGTTTAAACACGTTTCTCTTTATCTCAGGATCATCAGCTTTAAGAGTCAAATGTTTGAACTGGCCATTCTTCCACAGGTTTAATCAGATAACCTGGTCCATTTACTCACTCTCCATTGGTTAACAGCTGATTTACTTTCAGACCCCTGGAGCAACAGTATGCAGGATTTTGAAACGTAGGTATGTATCCCCAGTGCTGTCTGTCCAGAACACTAGTGGAAACTGTATCTCTGCCCTCAACATTTTGTCCACTCATGCAGTAAGTAGAGCAGCTGTCAGTTCAAGACGGGGAATGGTTACCTGTTTCAGTGGTGTTACTCTAGCTTTGCTGTGTACGAAATTTACATGGACATGAAGATCTGTCTCCATTCTAATACACTCTTTCAACCAAGTCCATTGTCTTTTGGAGATTTGAAGGTAGTGGATCATCCCATCAACTTTTCAGACAATCATCTATGTAGGAGTTTGTGTAAATTGTGTTGATTACCCCTTCTGAAAAGTCAGCTTTATTGTCTTCAGTAGTTCTGTTTAAAATATTATTCGAAATTACAACCAACATTCACTTATAATATTTTTTTTCCAAACACACCATAGAAATAATATTAACAATAAAAGAAATGCATCTTCCCCCACACCCCACCAACCCAAGTGCTATCTAGTGGTGAACACAGGTACTAACGACATACATAAATCACACTTTTCAGACATCAATCACACTTTTGTAAAAAGGAGATAAAAGGTGACCAAGTTTTCTCAAACAACAAAATCTTATCCTGTAGGATATACCCAATTATCTCCAGGTGCAGTGTACCTGTCAGTTATAAAATAAAAGGATAAGATTTTTTAAGAAGAAATCAGACCATATGCAACAAACTGTTGTTGTACTTGTGTGAGTTTCAAAATTTCTTCAGAAACACCAAATATAATTAATATTGGGTCAGGCTCAATAGAAATGTCCAATGTATCTGAAAAGGCTTAGAATATTTTGCACCAAAAATTTGGGACATAAAACAATGCTATGAGACAGGTTCGAGATTATCACACAATGGAGACACGTCCAGAAATATCAGATGTAATTTTTATTTAGAATAATCAAGCCTGTGGAGCACTTTAAATTGAATGAGACAATGTCTTGCATTGATAGAACATCCATGGACCACTTCAAGACTTTCTTCCCAAATTTCATTTGGAATTTCTACTGCACATTCTTCTTCCCATGCACCTTTAATGTTCTCCATAGAAGGCAGTTTAAGCTGTTCTAAACCCCTGTAGATCAAAGAAATTGAACTACAATTTCTAATAAAATTTTCCAGAAATGTGTCTGAATACATGGGTGTTGCTGCAACATAATTAGAAATGTTAGACTTCAAAAAGTCTCTTATTTGGAGGTGATTAAAGAAATGATTAGAAAGAATATTGTATTGCTTGGACAACTGTTGAAAGGAGGCAAATTTACCATTGAAATATAAGTCCCCTATGCTTTGTAAGCCAGCATTTTTCCAAACTTCAAATGTACTGTCTAACATTGGACAGAAAGAGGGGTTAGTTGTGATAGATAGCAAAAATGACATTTGGGTGAAATTGAAATGTGTTTTTAACTGCTTCCAAATTCGAATCGAGTTATGTATAACAGGATTATGATTATAAAGTGAATTTAGGGGTTAAAAGTAATGCATTAATAGAATGGGGTAGACATTCCTCCTGTTCCAATACCAACCAGTTCTCCCTTGCTGGAGAAAAATCTATCCATGATTTCAAGGCCCTGAGGTTCACAGCCCAATAATAATAGAGAAAATTGGGCAAGGCAAGCCCTCCCTGTGCTTAGGTGGTGTTTAGAAATCTTATGGGCTTTATAATTCCAGACAAAGGGAACCAAAATCAAGTTTAATTAAAAAAAAAAAAGATTTAGGCAGAAAAACAGGAATGTTCTGTACTATATGCAGAAATTGGGAGAGAAAAATGGGAAGTGTTCTTCAGTAATCAACCATGGACTTAAGTCTAGACAGCAAGGGTTGAATGTTGGCTTCTGCTAAATTGGAAACTGTTTTGTCACCTCCTAAGTATTCTCAAGTATGTAAATTGCCTTAGAGAAATTTTAGAAGGCAATTGCTTGAGCCAGGAGGAGTCTTTAAAAGAAACTGGCATCAACACACTTTTGTCCCAATTAACTTTGTATCATGCAAATGTACCATAGTGATTCAACAAATTAAGGATATTTGGAATGCTATTCTTAGGTTCAGTAATAAACAAGATCACATCATCTGCATATAAAGCAAGTTTATTATCAGTCTAGATTTTATACCCTTTAATCCCAGTGTGTGTACTGATGGCCTCAGCTAATGGCTCAATTGCTAAAGTAAACAACATTGGTGACAGTAGACATCCCTGTCTATGCAAATAAAATATGGAGGCATAGTTTGATTTGTGAGAATTCTTGCACACGGACTGGAGTAAAGCAATTTAATCCATAGAATAAAATTATCTCTCAGATTAAATTTCTTTAACACAGATAAGGCCACTCAATCTGATCAAATGCCTTCTCTGCGTTTAATTACAGAATGGCTAGATCGTGTTACAAGCTTCTACAAGATGTAAGGGTCCCCCTTTTTCTGAAGAACGGAATCCAGAGGCCCTGGTTGAAGGTTAATGCACGTTCGGTCTTTTACTTGCGTCTCTTTAAAAATAACTCATATTTATTAATCTTTTGCTATTCCAATTTTAATTCTGACCCTTCACATAATTTTATCTGACTCCAATCTTTTGTGATTTTAGTTATATTTATTTAAATGTAAATGCTGATCCCTCTAGTTGTGGTTAAATTTGGATCATTAATCAACTATAATATTTCCTAGTTTCGACTTATCGTTTGTTAGTAGTCTGGGTCGCTTAGAGAACTTGTTTGGCGAAAACAGACTCATGACACATCTGGGCTAGTCCAGGTCTTAGTCAGAGGCTACCCCATAGATTGCTTACCTTAATGCAGCCATTTCCTCAATAGACTCAAAAAGAGTAACTCCCTAAGTAATAGCATGCTAAGCCAGTTTGGTGGACAGAAGTCAAGATCTCAAAAATGTGCCACTGGCACGCCAACAATGCGGAAAACTTCAGAAGTCACTAACCTACTAGAAAAGTTATTTCAGGCAATATTAGAAGTTAACCAAGATTAACGTTTATTTTGCCAGGCAAGAATAGTTTTCAAATTGGTATAATTCATAAACATTTGCACAACTGATCAGCAGTACATATACAAAACAAAACAAAATAAAACAAACATAAAAGGTCATTATACCTGGTCTTTAGAAAAGTACATAGTATGGTGTATGGGGACACACACCACACTACAGGCCAATCTGGCTACAGAATTGCGCCTTGTTGTGTTTTGTCACTTTCCTTATATACTCAGACCAGACAAAGAGATCCCAAATTTAGTTGTAAAAAGTAAGAAGTAAGAAGTCCTATGTCACCAAGCCAGCAGAGGGAGCCCTTACCTCTGGATGACCTGTGATCACTCCCTCTGCTGCTACTACTTCCTGTTTTGAGACTATAAATTATGAAGCAGGCCCCTCACCTGCAGGTTGCATTGTTTGTTTGTATTCTGTAATGATTGAGGGGTCTGACACGTGCGGATCCATTGGCAGGCTTTTATTTGATGAAGCCATGGTCAAAGCTGGCAGTCGTCAAAACACAGCAAACAACAGAATCCAAAAAAACAGGCAGAGGTCGGGTCAGGCAGCAAACAATCAAAGAGTCAAAGACAGGCAGGGTCAAAACCAAAGGATCTATAACAAGGGAAACACAAGGCTAGGCTAACTAGAAACAAACAAACAATGCAACCTGCAGTGAGAGGGCCTGCTTCAGAATTTATAGTGTCAAAACAGGAAGTAGCAGCAGAGGGAGTGATCACAGGTCATCAAGAGGTAAAGGCTCCCTCTGCTGGCTTGGTGACATCCTACTTTGTCTGACTTAATTTTATGTATTGCTCGTTCAGATGCTATTTTGCCAAGCTGTCGAGACAAAATTTAGTGAGGTTTATCTGGTTTTAGTGAGGTTTATACTGAATTCGAAATACTTGTTTTACATATTGAAATTGACTCTGAAACTTTAGTGCAAAGAATTTTATTTAACATATTTAAGAGCACAGATTTTTTAATATGTTTCAATACATGGGTATTTAGCGTTTTCCATATCCAATCTACTTTTCCTCTGAAATGCGTTATAAGAAATAACACTACCTCTCATGTACGCTTTAAATGTATCCCATAACACCCCCATTGAAATGTCTGGCTTGTCATTGAAATGAAAAAAGTTTTCTATGTCTTGTTTTAAATGATAAATAAAAGCTTTATTTGTCAGTAACTGAGGATTAAGCTTCCAGGTTCTATGTGGTTTCTCCAAATTATCTATTTTAAAAGAGAAACTCACTGGGCTGTGGTCAGAAATAATAATATTATGATATTTAGCTGCACAGACCTGAAATAAAAGTTTACCATCCAGAATGAAGTAATCTATTTGTGTATATATGTTATGAACTTAAGAGTGAAAAGATCAATCTCCAGCTGTCGGATAAAGACTTCTCCACACATCAAACATGTTAGAGTTTGAAATATATGAATTCAAAAATGTACCTAACTTGGAACTAACTATTCTTGAAGAGTAGGATTTGTCCAAGTACAGATCCAGGACACAATTAAAATCACCCCGACATTATGAGATTTGTGTTTGAAATATTTGGAATTTGGTAAAAGACTTTTTTAAAAAAAATCAGGGTCGTGCACAGTTGCATAAACAGTGCACAGTTTGGTGCATAAACATTAGAGTAGAGTAGAGACGAGTCAACGGTAAAGAAAATACGAATTATGCTTAAATGGAAGTCCCTTGCGTATAAGTATAGCTGTCCCTCTGGATTTCGCAGAAACATTGGAGTGATAAATTTGTCCAATTCATTTGCATCGCAGTCTAACATGGTCAGTACGTTTCAAATAAGTCTCTTGAAGAAACATAATATCTGACAGCGATTTTAAATGAGACATTATTTGTGGAGAAACTTAAAGACATACTTTTTGCATTAAGCTTATTAGACATAAAGATGAACTACAACAGAAATAATAATATTTTTTTCCGACAAGTATCTTACGTACCAACCATGAAAATATTTAGCACTATTCCCTTCCCCCAAACAAACGCTCAAAAACAACCTGTATAAGAACAGTACAAGTTTAGCTGTCACAAGAACAAATAAACAGCACCAACTTACCATGAAGTAGAAGGCAATAAATGGTTATTATAATAAACAAACTGAACAGAAAAGCCGACCTCCGTATTTTACTCTGTAGAGACTTCACCACTGTCCTGTAGTCCGCAGAATATGACATTTCATCAAAACAATAGGCTTGGTGTCAGTAAATACAGTTTGAATTTAAATTACCCTGTGCCAAACTGTTCGTTTGCAAATTTCCATGCTTGAAATTCGCATCCGTGAAAAGTTTCTCTCCTTCACTGAATGTCACCCGCAGCTTTGCTGGACACAGAATGCAGAATTTCACATCGGGCCAAAGGAGCTGGCGTACTCTTGCAAAAGCTGCCCCTCATTTGACCACCACGGCCGGGTAATCTCTGAACATCTGAATGGCCTGAGCGTTGAAGATTAACTTCCTCATTGTTGACACTTTACTCATGATGTTTTCCATGATGTGGCCATGGTGTATTCGAACAATAAAGTGCCACGGTGGGTCCATGACCTCTGTGCGTGAACGAAGAGCTCGATGCGCGCGATCCAGAACAAGCAAATCATCCAATTCAAGTACCTCCACGAGTAGTTTAGACACAAATCTCTGGCCCCTTGTCCGTGTTTCAATGGACATTAATATTTACAAAATACATTGACATTGGTCAGTGAAAATTTCAGAAGTCTTTTCTTTGTAATTGTTTCAAAGTTAAACAATTGACAGTTAACAAACTGATTCCTAATTTTATTGCACTTTACAAAATGTCCCAACTTCTCTGGAATGGGGGTTGTACTAGTTAATTTAACCCAATAACTAAACATAACCACAAAAACAACTACTTTGCTTACTATAAATAAGAAGTAATTTGAAGAGTATAACTTTTAGTTCATAGTGAATATGTGTCTCCTAATCTAAACCAGAACATCTTACTCCAGCTAAGACCAGCAAACCAGCTCAGACATCACATATTCCTTGAAAATGCTTAATGATAAGACTGGAATAAACGCAAACAGTGCAGTACAGTTCAAATGTTTTTTTTATTGTTTACCTTGAAGTGGATTTCCATAGAAGGAAATATGCCCTTTGGTTTTATATAATACCTACTGTATTACTAAGAATATTATCTTTTATATGTGTGCTGTTACATTACTCAGCAAACTACAATAAAACAGGTGTAGTAATGTCATAGACCTACACTTCTGTCATCATTAACTTCCACTTGAGTAGTTCCAAACCTGTATGCATTTCTTTGTTCTGCCAAACACAAATGATACCCGTAGTAGGAAAAAAATGCTAGGTGACCCAAAACATCCTGGTTACAAACTTTTTTTAAAAAAACTTTGTGTTTGGCAGAACAAAGAAATGCATACAGGTCTACTCTATGAGTACCTGGTAATGCCGTATGGGCTCTTCAATGCCCGCTCTGTCTTCAACCCACTGTTCAATTCCTGATCAATGTTTCTCACATCAAGCACAAATTCGCTTTCTACTTTCTGCTTGATATCTATATTTTATAATCCATTATTATGCAAGACTTCACTTAGAAAAAACTAAAGTATTTAAACAGATTTTTCAGTTATTAGTAAACTAGTTATGGGTAAACATGATGCAAAAGGAACATTTTCAGCTATTAAAACCTTCAGAAGGACTTGGAAAACAACACGACTTGTTTTGTAATGCATTTATGCTGCTTATGGTCAGATTTTGCAGAATGTCACAAGAACATTACACTTCTGACCAAAACCTATGCTGCATTGTTTGACTGATGGACACGATTAAACCTATGTTATCCAACTGATTTTTGACTTTTTTCTTCTTTTTTTGTCAGACAATAAAGTGAGTGGAAATATCTCATATACCTACACTTAAGGAGTGATGTAAGCCTTTTCAACACATTGCCTTGTTACCTATCATCAATGCATTTGTTTATGTCCTGCATTGTTAGTCAAACTAGCTTCTGGACCTAGTTCAAACACAAGCTGATACATGTCTGAAGAGTATTATATGACTTTTATTGTCAAAATCCGGCTACTACAAAACTTATGAATGTGAATCATCAACTCAAAATCTGTTACATCTGCATTTACTTTTGGAAAACAATCGAGTATGGATCTTTCAAATAATCTTTGGATTTGTTTGGAATAATAAACTAGGTATTATTCATTATTGTTTTGAATTGCAATGTTTGAACTGCAATAGCCAATTTAAATCTGAACCTAATATATCCGTTTTACATGTTCCTCTTGTCATTAAATAAAATGGGAAGAAGAACAAATGCAAATTTTCTGAAAATACACAAGAATACACTGGAGCAAACATAGGTACATTTTAAAATCCTCACGTTAATTAAAAAGTCAATACGGAAATAAATATTAAAGTCCAATTTAAACAAAATATAGTATTTTTTGCTACAAAAATAAAAATGGCCGATGACAAAAATGACTGACATGCAAAAATTGTATGACTATACAACTAGTTTTTTACGATTTTTGGCCATACCATTCAGAAGTTATTAGCAAAAATAATAATTTTATGAGTTGCAAGCAAAAATTATTTTGTGCGGTGGCAAAACTTTGCATGTAGCCTCAGATCATGATTATTAAAACACACCAAGTTTGGTCTCAATACAACAAAGAGGTATAGCCTCAAGTGTAATTTGGTGAGTGCCCAATCTGTTGGTGTTTTTCAAGAATGGATGGGTCTAGCAAAAAGCTTTCGATTACTTATTGCCAGCATAATTTGAAGATTACCTTTTTTTGTGAAAATTAGACAAAATGTCTAGGGCGATTTTGCAAAAGGTTTTTCAAACTTTTAAAAATAGCAAAAAAATGACATCTTGACTTTATGAATTTTCCATTTGAACTGAACAGTTTAAAAGTTCTTAGCATATATATATACACACACACACACACACACATATAGTGCAACTATGGACAGTTGGTGGCATTGGAGGGATTGAGCTTGCTAATCCAAATATGCAATAGTGAAAGGTCCGATTCAATTCAATTCAATTCAAGTTTATTTGTATAGCGCTTTTTACAATGGCTATTGTTCCAAAGCAGCTTCACAAAAGCAAGTCTCGGGCGCGGTGCTGCGGATTCCCTCCACACGTCCCTCTTCAGAACCTGAAAGATGTCTCCAGGTTATGAATATAATCATGGCTCTTTGAGGGAACAAGACACTGCATCGGGTTGTGATAGTTCCGGCATACCTGCCGGCGCAGGTCTTCATGACTATGTAGCTGTCGCTGGCTTCGCCATTCATGCCTTTATACTTTTCTGGTCGCTGACCTGCTCAGGACGTCATGCCCCTTCCATTGGACAGATTCTACAGCAGATTCAGAGTGTGGTCACTCAGAAGGTGTTTCCATAATGTTTTGGATGCAGTTCAAGTTCGCGAAAAGGAACTGAATAGTTTTCAGTTAATCAAATAGTATTAAACTAAACATGACTGAAGTAGCTGGCCTTAGTAAATAAATAAATAGATAAAAGCTTATTACTTTAGTAATTAACAGCGAGAGGTTTTAACCTTTTCAAGTTAAAAAAAATTTATGAGCAAGAATGTAATATTAGCAATAGTCAATGTCTTCAGGAACTTATTCAGGAACTTATCCTCTCCTACCTATTTTGCCTTTGATAAGTACTATGGAGCACAGTGTGAGCTTTACCGCAGAGGGGCCGGTTTCTATGCTGTTCTCTTCAGCTGTTTAGCAGCTTTTCTTCTACTTATCATTGTCTTGGCTGTAATGATTGTGGTGCTCTACAGAGTTTACAACTCTTTCTGTGACTTATTTGAAAACCAAAATCATCAGAACAAATAACACCATGATCTAATTTCAGCAGAACATCAAAAAAAGGAGGTTATCACTTTTTGTTGACCACTACTTTGATTTTACATCAGGAGGTACGATTTATAGTTCTCCAAATTCTTAGTAAATATACTCGAGCAGCATGTGTAAGATGAAACTCTCAAACATCAGAAATGAAAATATTATTAAATAACTGAAAATAATAATACTTTAGAGGGCATCAAAACTTTCCAGTCACAAAAGATTCAGCACCTGGGTCTTTCAGCTAATACCATGAAACAGTACCTGTAAGGTAGGATGAGCATTTCATTTAATAAATTGGAAAAGGAATGGAACATGTATTGTTAATTGTTAGATTTATTTCTTTTTCTTTCAAATTTCTTTTCTCTCTCTCTCTCTCTCTCTCTCTCTCTCTCTCTCTCTCTCTCTCTCTTCACTACAGATAAGGAATGGAGCAACTAAAGTGGATGTTTGATGAACAGAAATGACATATATTATTATTTTTTTTTTAAGAATTCATACACTACGATCTCAAGAAGCCACCATAATTGTATCAGCAGTTGCAGAGTATTTCAAGTAAAATGATTGTCAGGAATCTTAGTGTCCATATTTACATAGCACAAGAATGTATATGTATAAAGTAGGCTACCTCTGTAAAACTCAAAACTCAACAGCATTTTTTATCATACCAATCACTACACAGCATATCCATAAATCAGTAATTAACAAATTGAATAGGTGGGGGATGTTAAAATACGGTCCGCTGCATCACAAATCTTTGCTCCATATGCACACAACCTTTTATCTCTGCACATTTTGGAATATGTTGCTTTTCATTTAACTGAAGTTTGATACAAATGTACCAAACCTGTATGATCTTCTTGTTTGTCTCTGAAGGTTTATACACAGACACACGATTGTAATCTGATAATGGCAAATAAATTAGCAAAAATGTAAAAGAAAATATTATAGCACCATCTAAGATCTGATCAGTGTGCATGTATGTGTGTACCTGAATAGTGAGGGAGATTGGGTAACATCCTACTAAACAAATTTAGTACTTCTAGGACTTAGGGTTTTTGCTGGTGCTTGGACCTTCAGGTAATGTCTTTTGAAAGCTTACACAAAACCATCATTATAAAGCTGCGGCCCGGAGGCCCAACTGCACTCTCAGAACTGCATGCTCAAACCAGCACTGCCAGAACTATTGTTTTTTCAGACAGTGCCACCTGCTGTTTGGAAGATGATATATTGCAACTTGAGCTATTAAAAATATAAAATATTACGCTATGACTAAATGCATTATTTTATAAAATATTACACATACTAGGTTATGATTTAATGCATTAAGTCTGGTTTATTTTTATTAATTGCATTTATGAATAGAAGTTACTTAAATATTTTCATAGTCATTTATTGTTTTCCTAATTATAAAGTATTTGTTATATTTACATACATTAAATTACAGTGCTCGGAGTAATTTTCTCACACCAAAATGTATTTTTGTATTCTTTTTCATATGGTCCTACAAGTCATTGAGCTGTAAAATAAAAATCTGAGAAAAATGGTAAAAAAATAAATAACATAAAATAAAAAAAGATGCTTTACGTTCTTTGTTGGGGAGATTTTTCATTTCTCTTCACTAAAAGAAAATGCTGTTGTAATCCTGTTGCTGTTGAAAAACTGAGGCCTCTTTTTTAATTTTAATATCCTTCTGTTGGAAAAAATACAGAAATCACACGCAAATTATTTAGATAACCCAGTAGAGCTCATATTGTCAATTCTGTGCAGATTACTTGATATTTTGATGAAAATAACCTCAAGGCCACATTTTATTTCAAAGATCTTGTTTGTAATTATTATTTTAGAAATATTATTATAATTATTACAGAACTTATTTCTAATTGTTACACTGTTATTTTGTTACTGTTATTTTCTGTGGTAGCACTTTGAGATTTGTAAAGTACAATAAAAAATGTGCAATATTACACATACTGCTACTACTAATAGTAAATGTAGTACCAATATTAGTATGAAATAATAGTAGTTATACAGTAAAACATACAGTAGACCTGTATAATACTAAAATATGTTACAAATAATAATTGTATTATATACAAATTTTATTTTAACATTTTTAATTTAACATTTTTTTAGAAATCATATTAAGTATCCCATAATGTGGCAATGAAACAGAAAGCTGTAAATATTATAAATAATGCCATCTTTCGACAACAATTTTGATCCAATCAACCACTTGCTAAGGTAACGATACGCACCACATGTTTGAAAATAACAGTGCATCTATGTATCTAAACTATAATTAAATACTAAAATAGTATATAAGTTTGTTGGTGTAATAACATTCTGCAATGATTTATGCTATAAAACCTGGTAATTTTCAGGAATAACTTAAATTAATAACTATACTTGTCTGATTTTACTTTTTGCTATAAGTTTTATAATGTTGGAAGTTGTTAAGGTACACACGCTACAAAACAAATGTTCAACCAAACAGCAGGTGGCACTGTCTGGAAAAAAAAAACCCGGTAGGTTTGTAAGTGTTGGTCTGAGACTGCAGCTTTACTCTAACAGATCTTTGTAGAACAAAACCGCCACCTACTGTTGACACATATATAATAACGTTAAATTGCTGTAACGAATACAGACGTAAGTTAATATTACTTAATAACTTAATATTCATGAGAAAAGCTTTCACTATAGTAGGATCGATAAACACTCTAATGCCAAGTAAAGGACATTGTTGGGTGTTCATACTCTGTCCTAGGTATATGAACAGGAAAGAATTAACTACAAGGACAACTACAGAACACTGAATATAGCGAATTTTTTATATGCAACATTTAGAACACAAAAGAAGGATCTGATAAAAATAATAAAAACGTTTTACAATTCATTATATATCATATTTATACACGTAGTCTAAAATCACTTCATACTCCGACACAGCAGATGGAGGTATGCACCTAAAATGCTACGCACCAAAAAATCCACAGAAGAAGACGATAAACACTCTTCCGTTGCGGCAGAAAAAGATGTCTGCGCCCTTTTGAATGTCATGTTGTTGATTGTTTCCAGGTAGTTGCGTGTGTTTAAGCGCTATTACATAAACGTTACGTTTACATTGAATAATATTATAGTTGTATGTTAATGAAGTTACCGGATTTCTAAGGTATGCGTGTTTTTACGCGAAATGTGGTACATAACGCTACTTTTATCTGTTTTGTTGAATTACTCTCTTTTGTCTTCAACAGAGTTGTTTGTCAGTCATGGTCCATTTATGTAAGTATTTTTTAATGCAATTTATTTTAGGTATTAGTTATTTTTAATGGTTCCTTCATTTAACAGTAATTCCTAAGTAATAAGTAATCTGATCAGATTTCATCTATCGGAATGAATTATATCTTGGGAAAAAAACGTTCCGAAATCGAATTACATCACCAAGTTCAGTCTTGGCTTTGATATGTATCAATTCGTCGGTTTGTGGTGTTCAGAACTTTTTAGTAAAATTGGGATACCTTTAATAAAAAAAATGGTTTGTACAGAATGGATTCATAAAATATTTATAACATGTTGTAGACATGCATGCATGCATACATACATACATACATGCATACAGGGGTTGGAAAAATGAAACACTGGCCAGTTTAGTGTTGGAGGTTTCATGGCTAAATTTGACCAGCCTGGTGGCCAAAACTTAATTGATTGCACATTCCACCAGTAAGAGCAGAGTGTGAAGGTTTAATTAGCAGAGTAATAGCACATTTTTGCTTAAAATATTGCAATGCACACGACATTATGGGTGACATATTAGAGTTCAAAAGAGGAGAAATTGTTGGTGCATGTCTTGCTGGCGCATCTGTAACCCAGAGGCAAGTCTTTGTGATCAAGAGCCATGGTATCCAGACTTGTATCTGTCATTCCCAAGACAAATTGCTGCTCTATTGGCCACAAAAGGAGGCCCTATACCATACTAATGAATTATTGTGGTCTAAAACTGGCCGTATCAGTTTCATTGTCCAATCCCTGTGTGTATGTGTGTTTTTGTGTGTGTGTGTGTGTGTGTGTGTGTGTGTGTGTGTGTGTGTGTGTGTGTGTGTATTTGAAAAAACAGTAAAAAGAAAAGTAAAACAAATTGGCTGATCCTGGATAGCAAAACATGGGATTACAAATCTAGATTATTCTGATCCAGATTAAACCTTTTGAATAACTGACTTTAAAGGGTTAGTTCAACCAGAATTTCAGGTTTGAAGCTTATCTGCATATCCCCAGGGCAGCCAAGATGTAGGTGACTTTGTTGCTTAATTTTTAACTCAAACCATGGTAACCTATCAATGGGACTCTCAGCTTAAAAAAAACCCCCATACACAGAGAAAGGCAATTTAAACCCTGCAGCTCACGATGATACATTGAGGTCTAAAGACATAAAACAATCGGTCTGTGCAAAAATCCTATTTCAAGATATCCAAAATACAGTCTCCTACAGGACAAAATACAGGACCTAGTCTTACTGCTTCTGAGTTAAAGCCTTATAATTTGTGACATTAAGCATTGTCATTGTGAAACTTACATTGTTTATGCATTATGTCTCTCTTAGCTTCTTTCCTGCTCAAAAAATATCAGGGTGGGTATGTGGTCATCAGGTTGGCACTAGGAGGTGCCACTAACAGACCCTTCTACCGCATTGTAGCTGCTTATAATAAACGGTCAAGAGATGGCAAATATATTGAGCAACTGGGCTCATATGACCCTCTCCCAAACATACACAATGAAAAACTTGTCGCCTTCAATTACGATAGAATCAAGTACTGGATTGCTTGTGGGGCTCATACAACAAGACCGGTGGCCAAACTTCTAGGTGAGCTTCTACCTAACGAATGTGATTTCTCACATTTCATTTAATGTTTAGTGATGATTACAGCAAGAGACCAGTCGCACATACCTCACATTTTTATCTTGTTTTCTCTGAGTAGGATTGGCTGGATTTTTCCCACTGCATCCAATGACAATTACAGAAGCGGAGCGGAGACAAAAGATGGCTTTCACAGAAGTTAAAACAGACAGTCAAGAACAAGCAGAGCAAAAGGAGGCGCTGTAAATGCAAAATAAAGTGTTCTCAGTAGTGGTGATGTGGCATTTTATTTCAGATGCTGCTTGATTTAAAATTTCATTATTACCCAATACAGTAGAGCTTAGTTTGAAAGATGAAGGGATTTTTTTAAATGAAAGTGAATTTTATAATCATTAATCTGATGCAAACACGTTATCTGGATCTGTTTGTTACTGGGAGCCAGTGATTGGCTTACAAAAGAATTTAATAAATGTTGTCTGAGGAACCTAGACTGAGAGTTGAAATTAACAGTCTTCCTTGTTTAATTTCAGGTCATGTGATAAAAACCTATAAATGTTACACAATTGTGTAACTCCTTTACAGCAAACAATGTACTGATGTATCTGTATACACCCATGTACCGGTATTAAATAAATGTAATATGTATCAGATGGCTCTTTCTGAGGTCAGCTTGTGAAATATACAGGTAAATATCAGCTTTATAAGTTATTCAAATGCTTTATAGACATAAAGCATTTGAAGTAGAAATCATCAGAAGTAGTCTGCTCACTTTTAATTGATTTTTTATATATATATATATATATATATATATATATATATATATATATATGCAATTGGAATATGTGACATGGAACATGCTTTTCAGACTGAATAGTTAATCTGCATAAGCAAGTACTTTAAATTCTTATGAGGACTGCAAAAGATATGTAAAGCCTTGTTAATTTATCAATGGTTTGGGTGCGCTGTGTATTTATATATATATATATATATATATATATATATATATATATATACACACACACATACATACATACATACATACAAAAACCTTTTAAATATGTTGGCATACTCTTTGGTGATTTTCAATAAAATGCAAGAAACCTTAACAGGTCAATCCACACCTTAAAATGAGTGCATACAATTCCACATGGAACGAGGAAACATAAATGAGATTTACCTATGTCAACTTTTTTTTTTTTTTTTTTTTTTTTTTATGATAAGTTTAGATTACTCAGTATTTCTACAAACTCCTTGCTGCTGTGTTAAATGTGTATATTTTTTGTAAATACAAAATTTGAAAGTCCTAACAGTTATCAGATGCATGCTACAAATAAAATAACTTTTTGAAAAAGGTTTAAAATAAGTGCTCAGTGCTCAATATAAAGACAGGTTCTCCACATGTCAAAAATTTGTTTTCAGTTCATTATTCAATACGGTTATGGCGTCAGGAATCTTGCATACATGTTTTGATAGACCTGTAATGTCTCCCAGATGGCAACAGAATACATTATGTGCTGGGTGATATGGGTCCTTCTAGATATTTTGTATTTTCTGCAGAAGGCAAGAGGTAAACATCCAGGGCAGGAAGCTATTGTTTTGTGATATTTTGTGCTGTCTCAATAACCTTATGCAGAACCTTTTTGTCAGATGTGGAGCTATTACCATACCACACCAGAATACCATAAGTTAGGATACTCTTGATGGAGTACCTGTAGAATGACACCAGGAGCACTTGTGCCAGGTTTATCTTCCTTAACATTCTTAAGAAATATAGCCTCTTCTGTGCCTTCTCAATTCTGTGATGTCCATTGTCCATGTGAGTTCCTCTGAATTGTAAAACTGAACACTCTCCAACATCTCCTCATTGATATACAATGTTGTGTGTACATCCTGTTTTCTCCTGAAATCAACAATAAGCTCTTTTTGTTTTCTTGATGTTCAGGACCAGATTGTTCAGATTGCACCACACCATCAGCCTTTTTTAATTGGAAGATACTTATGCAACGCTTGACTTTATATTAAATTTTCTGAAAAGTAGAGTATCAAACTGAAAATTCCTACTATGTGATTTCAAAACCATCTATGGTAAAGGATACTGTGTATAATTTTGTTGAAAGTGAATGCACAACTCGCTTTTAGGTTTACGTTGTGCATTCCGACAGCATTGTTAAGGCGTAACAGACCCGTAGAACATTTTTATGATGCTTCATAAAAGCCTGTTACTAAAGAAGATGTTAAAAACAGGTTTATTGCGCAGTTTGCAGTGAGTTTTACATGCAACAAAAATAAGCTTAATAAACAAAAGCATCATTCAGTTTCACTGTTACCTTCCATCCTAAAGGTGTTCAATGGGGTTCAGGGCTTACTGGAATAATAAAAAAAGGTATGCCATACTGGGAAAACAAAATCAAACTCAAACCCCAAGCCAGTCTTGGCTGGTCTCTCAGACTGGTCTGATTCTCAGCTAAACACTGATTCAGCTAAAACCAGCAAATCAGCTCAACCATTATGTCTTTCTTAAAAAAAAAATCTTAATGAAAAAAATGGTAAATCCTTTAAATTAATGCTTTTTAGAGCACACCTATGATGGATAAATGATTATTTTTTAACACTTTAATGCAGTGCAGTTTAATGGGATTTGTTCCCCATAGTATGGACGTTTTTATAGAAGTACCTTTCGGTTTTATGAAAGGTATATGAGTAAGGATATTCTCTATGACTCAAAAAAAAAAAAAAAGAAATAGGTTTTAGCAAACAGGTGTGGAAGAAATTACCTTAGGTCAAGAACATATTCTACATCTAGAGTCATTGTTTTTCTGTGGTTGCCATATAATATTGATTAACACAATGTCACTATTTATAGAATGTCACAAGAGCAAAAGAAACCCAAAGTATTAAATGTCAGTACAAAGCACGTCCTGCATTGTTTCTGTGAAGGACATAAATGATCTCTCAAATCATGTGGTTTGTTGACAAGAGGTATGCTGTCACTTTACACAACAAACAGATTTATCTTCTTTTTTTTTGACAGACAAAAAAAACTGATAGAAAATGTGACAGACTTACACTGAAGAAGTGGCTCCAAGCCATATCTATGCATAGCCTAGCAACCTCATAGCAACATATCTGTGTTTCCCTGTACTGTGACTGGTGCGAACTAGCTTATAGACTTAACTACTGAGTTTCGGAAGAATGTAACACGATAGTGTTTTTCACTTTGTCACCTATTAGGTTATAACAAAACTTGAATATAAATAAGGCATCAACGCAAAATACAGATTTCAATCTGATAGATACCTCCTGTCTGTTTAAATTTTGGAAACAACTGAGTTGGATCTTTCAGGTAATTTTTTGCTTATTTTGAGTAATAGACTAGGTATTATTGGGCATTATTCACTCTTAAAGGATTTATCATGACCGACAAAATGTTTTAAATCTAATTGCAATGTATGAACTGAAATATGCTATAAATTTTATGTTTTATTGTATATGTACACATAATCATGATAATTGTTTTAGCAGTTCCTTTTGTCTTCAATATACTCTTGTTTTTAAGTAGAACAAGTACAAATGAGATCAAATACACATTTTCAGAAAACACACAAATGAAAAGGAGAAAGTTTCTTTCTTTCTCTTGGATTTATTACAATATACCATACTCAGAATTCCTCAGAAAGGGTGTAACAAGTGAAGGTCATGTAACTGTTTATGCATTTCAAAACCACATGAACTCTCAGTCAATGCGGTTTACTCAAGGCGTGAACTTAACTTTTTTTTATGCAAAATTTCCTATACCTGATGACATTTATTGTTTGCAGGAAACACGCACGCTCTTCTTCATCAGGTTGATGTTGAAATTTAACAGAGGGGAAACACTGATTGAAGGTTCATTTGGATGACTATTTTCATAAAAGTTGTGCAGGAGAGAGCAAACATCAAAAGATATACTTTAAAAATAATTATTCATTTTAAACTACCATCTCACGGAAGTGATCTCAACATGTATTTCTGGGGGAAAAAACACTTTGTTGTCTCAGTCCTGCTTGTATATTTCACAGTTATAAGACCTGGAGCAAATTCAGGTAAGTTTTAAAAGCTTTTCATTCTTTAGGTTTAAATTAAATTGATTAATTAAAACAATAACAAATAAATTAATTAATTAATAAAATATGCTGGCATTTTGTCAAAAACAAGCTGGTGAAAAAGACTTCAATAAAATCAAATCTTACTGTAACTTCAAATTCTATTATACTGTAGAGTGTGTGTGTGTGTCTTTTACACACAATATTTTACTTCACAATCTCTCACCTGCCTTACATCAAACATCTAAATAGCAATCAGTTTGTAATTTAATCAAGTTGGATGCTGTTGAACTAGAGTAGTAGACAAATATGTTATATCCATGTTACGTTATATACATCTATGATAAATACTCCTAACAGTGGTATGTGATAGACACGGACAAAATTTGAGTGTACAATTAATGATGTAAATACAAAAATGACAATATTTTAAGATTATAAAAGGCAAGTGATAAAAAAACTCCCTGCACTACAAAAATCAATAAACATTAAAGAATAAAATAAAATCAATTAAACAAATTAAGACAGTATTTCAAAGATAGATAATGAAATAGTACACTTTTAAGAAAAACTGATTCACCCTTAATATCAAGGTCTGAATTGTCCAATATCAGAATATCAGATAAAAGTAGTAAACAGCATGTCAGATTTAATTTCATACACTAACAAAATACATTCAAATAAATATTTCAATAAACCTTACTTACTACTCTTTTTACTTAGCCAAGGCTGCATCTTTGTCTGCTACAGAAGCAAAAGGACAGATAACAACAAAATTAACTTCATCTTCAACAAAGATAAATACATCTAATGGACAGCAGACAAGCCACCAAACACAAACCAATCAGTTTACTTCTACCACAGACTCACAATCTACAACAGAAGCTCAATCCACATTTATAACAGCTGTGAAGCTTATGAGTGCAACTACAATTAAATCATCAACACTTAAAAATGGTTTAACAGCAGAAGCTGTATTGTCCACTATATGTACACCTTCATCATCATCTTCATCACAACCATCGCCTATAACTGAACGAAATAAATCGGAATTTACTTTATCCACAATAGAAGTGTCTTCATCCAATGTAGTACAAACAAGTGAACAGACACAAATCAATCAGCTTCCTTTTACTACTGAATCAGAATCCATGAGCATGACTTCATTCCAGTCACCTGCAAGAGAAATTAGTTCAACACTGGAAGCTACAACATCTGCAACAGGTACAACTGTATCTTCCATTCTATTTGAAGAACAAAGTGCATCAGAAATCAGGTCAACTATAGCAGAACTGTCTTTATTCAGTGTAAACAAAACAAGCCAGCAGACACAAACCACTCAGTTTCCTTATACCACAGAAGCAGAATCTACAACCAGAGCTCAATCCACATTTGAAACAGCTGTAACACCTTTAAGCACAACCATATTAGAAGATAGTTCAACACAAGAAGCTTCATTATCCACAACAGGTATGCCATCATCTGCACCACCATCACCTATGACTAAATGGCAAAGTACCTCAGAATTCACTTCATCTATAACTGGAAGATTTTCATCTAGTGCAGAAGTGACAAGCCATCAAAGACAAACCACCCAGATATCATCTACCACAAAACCAGAAATTACAGCAACAGCACAATCAACTTCTATAATACCTATGAGCATGACCCAATTCCAATCATATACCATTGAAGGTGCTTCAACACAAGAAGCTATATTGTCCACAGAAAGTATGCCTTCATCTCCTCAACCACCTTTGCCTACGACTGAGCAAAGTACATCAAAATTGACTTCATCTGAAATTGGAATGTCTTCATCTAACATTGAACAAATAAGCCAGCAAACACAAAATACTCAGATTCTATCAACTACAGAACCAGAATTTACTACAACAGCACAATTAACGTTTCCATCAGCTGTCATACCTGTAAGCATGACCACATTAGAATCATCTACATTTGAAAATGGATCAACACTGGAAGCTGCATTGTCCACGGCAGGTAAAGTTTCATCTCCAGCATCACAATCATATATGACTGAAGGACAAAGTACTTCAAAATTCACTTCATCTATAAATGGACAATTTTCATCTAGTGTGGAAGAAACAAGCCAGCAAGTAAAAACCACTCAAATTTCATCTACGACTGAACCAGATTCTACATCGACAGGACAATCTACTTTTACAACAGCTGTAACACCTATGAGTCTCACCTCATTACAGTCGTCTACCATTGAAGGTGGTTCAACACAAAAAGCTAAATTGTTCACAACAGGTATACCTTCGTCTCCTGCACAACCATCGACTATGACTGAAGCACAAAGTAAGTCAGAATTCACTTCATCTAAAACTGGAAACTTTACATCTAGTGTGGAAAAAACTAGCCAGGAAACACAAACCACTCCGATTTCATCTCCTACAAAACCAGATTCTATAAAGACAACACAATCAACATTTGCAACAATTATAACACCTGAGCGCATGACCTCATTCCAATCATCTACCATTGAAGATGGTTCAACACAAAAAGCTATATTGTCCACAACAGCTACGTCTTCGTCTGTTGCAACTCCATTGCCTACGACTGAAAAGCAAAGTACTTCAGAGTTCACTTCATCTGCAATACGGATGTCTTCATCTAATGTTGAACAAACAAGCCAGCAATCACAAACCACCCAATTTCCGTCTACTACAGAATCTCAGGCTACACAGACAGCACAATTAACTTTTACAACAGCTATGACACCTATGAGTCTGACGTCATTACAGTCGTCTACCATTGAAGGTGGTTCAACACAACAAGCTACATTGATCACAACAGGTACGTCTCCGTCTCCTTCACAACCATCGACTACGACTGAAGTGCAAAGTAATTCAGAATTCACTTCATCTATAAATGGAAAGTTTACATCCAGTGTGGAACAAAGCAGTCAGCAAACACAAACAACTCAAAAATCATCTACCACAGAATCAAAATCTAAAATGACAGCTGAATCCACTTTTACAACAGATGTAACACCTATGAGTCTGACCTCATTACAGTCGTCTACCATTGAAAGTGGTTCAACACAACAAGCTACATTGTCCACAACACGAATGCCTTCGTCTCCTGCACAACCATCGACTACGACTAAAGAACAAAGAATTTCAGAGTTTACTTCATCTATAACTGGACAATTTTCATCTAGTGTGGAAGAAACAAGCCAGCAAATGCAAACCACTCAGATTTCATCTACCACTGAACCAGAATCTACATCAAGAGGACAGTCTACTTTTACAACAGCTGTAACACCTATGACTATGATCTCATTACAATCATCTACCATTGAAAGTGGTTCAACCCAAGAAGCAACATTATCCCTAACAGGAACGGCTTCATCTCCTGCACAACAATCGACTACGACTGAAGGACAAAGTTCTTCAGAATTCACTTCATTTATAACTGGACGATTTTCATCTAGTGTGGAACAAACAAGCCAGCAAATACAAACCACTCAGATTTCATCTACCACTGAACCAGAATCTACATCGAGAGGACAGTCTACTTTTACAACAGCTGTAACACCTATGACTATGATCTCATTACAATCATCTACCATTGAAGGTGGTTCAACACAAGAAGCTACATTGTTCACAAAAAGTATGACTTCATCTCCTGAACGACCATTGCCTACGACTGAAGGGCAAAGGAGCTCAGAATTCACTTCATCTGCAATACGGATGTCGTCATCTAATGTTGAACAAACAAGCCAGCAATCACAACCCACCCAAACTCAGTCTACTACAGATTCACAGGCTACAGAGACAGCACAATTAACTCATCCAACAGCCGTGACACCTATGAGCCTGACCTCTATACAGTCTTCTACCATTGAAGGTAGTTCAACACAACAAGGTACATTGTCCACAACAGGTATACCTTTGTCTCCTGCACAATCATCGACTGTAACTGAAGCGGAAAGTAATTCAGAATTCACTTCATCTTTAACTGAAAACTTTACATCTAGTGTGGAACAAACAAGTCAGCAAACACAAACCACTACGATTTCATCTACCACAAAACCAGATTCTACAAAGACAACACAATCAACTTTTACAACAACTGTAACACCTGTGGGCATGACCTCATTCCAATCATCTACCGTTGAAGGTGGTTCAACACAAGAAGCTACATTGTACACAACAGGTACGCCTCCGTCTTTTGCACCTCCATTGTCTACGACTGAAAGGCAAAGTATTTCTGAGTTCACTTCATCTGCAATACACATGTCTTCATCTAATGTTGAACAAACAAGCCAGCAATCACAAACCACCCAATTTCCGTCTACTACAGAATCACAGGCTACACAGACAGCACAATTAACTTTTACAACAGCTGTGACACCTATGAGTCTGACGTCATTACAGTCGTCTACCATTGAAGGTGGTTCAACACAACAAGCTACATTGTCCACAACAAGAATGCATTTGTCTCCTGCACAACCATCGACTACGACTGAAGAACAAAGTTCTTCAGAGTTCACTTCATCTATAACTGGACAATTTTCATCTAGTGTGGAAGAAACAAGCCAGCAAATACAAACCACTCAGATTTCATCTACCACTGAACCAGAATCTACATCGAGAGGACAGTCTACTTTTACAACAGCTTTAACACCTATGAGTCTGACCTCATTACAGTCGTCTACCATTGATGGTGGTTCAACACAACAAGCTACATTGTCCACAACAGGAACGGCTTCATCTCCTGCACAACAATCGACTACGACTGAAGGACAAAGTTCTTCAGAATTCACTTCATTTATAACTGGACGATTTTCATCTAGTGTGGAACAAACAAGCCAGCAAATACAAACCACTCAGATTTCATCTACCACTGAACCAGAATCTACATCGAGAGGACAGTCTACTTTTACAACAGCTGTAACACCTATGACTATGATCTCATTACAATCATCTACCATTGAAGGTGGTTCAACACAAGAAGCTACATTGTTCACAAAAAGTATGACTTCATCTCCTGAACGACCATTGCCTACGACTGAAGGGCAAAGGACCTCAGAATTCACTTCATCTGCAATACGGATGTCTTCATCTAATGTTGAACAAACAAGCCAGCAATCACAACCTACCCAAACTCCGACTACTAGAGATTCACAGGCTACAGAGACAGCACAATTAACTCATCCAACAGCCATGACACCTATGAGCCTGACCTCTATACAGTCTTCTACCATTGAAGGTAGTTCAATACAACAAGGTACATTGTCCACAACAGGCATACCTTCGTCTCCTGCACAATCATCGACTGCAACTGAAGCGGAAAGTAATTCAGAATTCACTTCATCTTTAACTGAAATCTTTACATCTAGTGTGGAACAAACAAGCCAGCAAACACAAACCACTACGATTTCATCTACCACAAAACCAGATTCTACAAAGATAACACAATCAACTTTTACAACAACTGTAACACCTGTGGGCATGACCTCATTCCAATCATCTACCGTTGAAGGTGGTTCAACACAAGAAGCTACATTGTTCACAACAGGTACGCCTCCGTCTTTTACACCTCCATTGTCTACGACTGAAAGGCAAAGTATTTCTGACTTCACTTCATCTGCAATACACATGTCTTCATCTAATGTTGAACAAACAAGCCAGCAAATACAAACCACTCAGATTTCATCTACCACAGAATCACAGGCTACACAGACAGCACAGTTAACTTTTACAACAGCTGTGACACCTATGAGTCTGACCTCATTACAGTCGTCTACCATTGATGGTGGTTCAACACAACAAGCTACATTGTCCACAACAGGAACGGCTTCATCTCCTGCACAACAATCGACTACGACTGAAGGACAAAGTTCTTCAGAATTCACTTCATTTATAACTGGACGATTTTCATCTAGTGTGGAACAAACAAGCCAGCAAACACAAACCACTACGATTTCATCTACCACAAAACCAGATTCTACAAAGACAACACAATCAACTTTTACAACAACTGTAACACCTGTGGGCATGACCTCATTCCAATCATCTACCTTTGAAGGTGGTTCAACACAAGAAGCTACATTGTTCACAACAGGTACGCCTCCGTCTTTTGCACCTCCATTGTCTACGACTGAAAGGCAAAGTATTTCTGAGTTCACTTCATCTGCAATACACATGTCTTCATCTAATGTTGAACAAACAAGCCAGCAATCACAAACCACCCAATTTCCGTCTACTACAGAATCACAGGCTACACAGACAGCACAGTTAACTTTTACAACAGCTGTGACACCTATGAGTCTGACGTCATTACAGTCGTCTACCATTGAAGGTGGTTCAACACAACAAGCTACATTGTCCACAACACAAACGGCTTCATCTCCTGCACAACCATCGACTACGACTGAAGGACAAAGTTCTTCAGAATTCACTTCATTTATAACTGGACGATTTTCATCTAGTGTGGAACAAACAAGCCAGCAAATACAAACCACTCAGATTTCATCTACCACTGAACCAGAGTCTACATTGAGAGGACTGTCTACTTTTACAACAGCTTTAACACCTATGAGTCTGACCTCATCACAGTCGTCTACCATTGAAAGTGGTTCAACACAACAAGCTACATTGTCCACAAGACAAATGCCTTCGTCTCCTGCACAACCATTGAGTACGACTGAAGAACAAAGAATTTCAGAGTTTACTTCATCTATAACTGGACAATATTCATCTAGTGTGGAAGAAACAAGCCAGCAAATACAAACCACTCAGATTTCATCTACCACTGAACCAGAATCTACATCGAGAGGACAGTCTACTTTTACAACAGCTTTAACACCTATGAGTCTGAGCTCATTACAGTCGTCTACCATTGAAAGTGGTTCAACACAACAAGCTACATTGTCCACAACACGAATGCCTTCGTCTCCTGCACAACCATCGACTACGACTGAAGAACAAAGAATTTCAGAGTTTACTTCATCTATAACTGGACAATATTCATCTAGTGTGGAAGAAACAAGCCAGCAAATACAAACCACTCAGATTTCATCTACCACTGAACCAGAATCTACATCGAGAGGACAGTCTACTTTTACAACTGCTATAACACCTATGAGTCTGACCTCATTACAGTCGTCTACCATTGATGGTGGTTCAACACAACAAGCTACATTGTCCACAACAGGAACGGCTTCATCTCCTGCACAACAATCGACTACGACTGAAGGACAAAGTTCTTCAGAATTCACTTCATTTATAACTGGACGATTTTCATCTAGTGTGGAACAAACAAGCCAGCAAATACAAACCACTCAGATTTCACCTACCACTGAACCAGAATCTACATCGAGAGGACAGTCTACTTTTACAACAGCTGTAACACCTATGACTATGATCTCATTACAATCATCTACCATTGAAGGTGGTTCAACACAAGAAGCTACATTGTTCACAAAAAGTATGACTTCATCTCCTGAACGACCATTGCCTACGACTGAAGGGCAAAGGACCTCAGAATTCACTTCATCTGCAATACGGATGTCTTCATCTAATGTTGAACAAACAAGCCAGCAAACACAACCTACCCAAACTCCAACTACTAGAGATTCACAGGCTACAGAGACAGCACAATTAACTCATCCAACAGCCGTGACATCTATGAGCCTGACCTCTATACAGTCTTCTACCATTGAAGGTAGTTCAACACAACAAGGTACATTGTCCACAACAGGCATACCTTCTTCTCTCCTGCACAATCATCGACTGCAACTGAAGCGGAAAGTAATTCAGAATTCACTTCATCTTTAACTGAAATCTTTACATCTAGTGTGGAACAAACAAGCCAGCAAACACAAACCACTATGATTTCATCTAGCACAAAACCAGATTCTACAAAGACAACACAATCAACTTTTACAACAACTGTAACACCTGTGGGCATGACCTCATTCCAATCATCTACCGTTGAAGGTGGTTCAACACAAGAAGCTACATTGTTCACAACAGGTACGCCTCCGTCTTTTGCACCTCCATTGTCTACGACTGAAAGGCAAAGTATTTCTGAGTTCACTTCATCTGCAATACACATGTCTTCATCTAATGTTGAACAAACAAGCCAGCAATCACAAACCACCCAATTTCCGTCTACTACAGAATCACAGGCTACACAGACAGCACAGTTAACTTTTACAACAGCTTTGACACCTATGAGTCTGACGTCATTACAGTCGTCTACCATTGAAGGTGGTTCAACACAACAAGCTACATTGTCCACAACAGGAACGGCTTCATCTCCTGCACAACAATCGACTACGACTGAAGGACAAAGTTCTTCAGAATTCACTTCATTTATAACTGGACGATTTTCATCTAGTGTGGAACAAACAAGCCAGCAAATACAAACCACTCAGATTTCATCTACCACTGAACCAGAATCTACATCGAGAGGACAGTCTACTTTTACAACAGCTGTAACACCTATGACTATGATCTCATTACAATCATCTACCATTGAAGGTGGTTCAACACAAGAAGCTACATTGTTCACAAAAAGTATGACTTCATCTCCTGAACGACCATTGCCTACGACTGAAGGGCAAAGGACCTCAGAATTCACTTCATCTGCAATACGGATGTCTTCATCTAATGTTGAACAAACAAGCCAGCAATCACAACCTACCCAAACTCCGACTACTAGAGATTCACAGGCTACAGAGACAGCACAATTAACTCATCCAACAGCCGTGACATCTATGAGCCTGACCTCTATACAGTCTTCTACCATTGAAGGTAGTTCAACACAACAAGGTACATTGTCCACAACAGGTATACCTTCGTCTCCTGCACAATCATCGACTGCAACTGAAGCGGAAAGTAATTCAGAATTCACTTCATCTTTAACTGAAATCTTTACATCTAGTGTGGAACAAACAAGCCAGCAAACACAAAGCACTATGATTTCATCTACCACAAAACCAGATTCTACAAAGACAACACAATCAACTTTTACAACAACTGTAACACCTGTGGCCATTACCTCATTCCAATCATCTACCGTTGAAGGTGGTTCAACACAAGAAGCTACATTGTTCACAACAGGTACGCCTCCGTCTTTTGCACCTCCATTGTCTACGACTGAAAGGCAAAGTATTTCTGAGTTCACTTCATCTGCAATACACATGTCTTCATCTAATGTTGAACAAACAAGCCAGCAATCACAAACCACCCAATTTCCGTCTACTACAGAATCACAGGCTACACAGACAGCACAATTAACTTTTACAACAGCTGTAACGTCATTACAGTCGTCTACCATTGAAGGTGGTTCAACACAACAAGCTACATTGTCCACAACAGGAACGGCTTCATCTCCTGCACAACCATCGACTTCAACTGAAAAACAAAGTTCTTCAGAATTCACTTTATCTATAACTGGACAGTTTTCATCTAGTGTGGAAGAAACAAGCCAGCAAATACAAACCACTCAGATTTCATCTACCACTGAACCAGAATCTACATCGAGAGGACAGTCTACTTTTACAACTGCTATAACACCTTTGAGTCTGACCTCATTACAGTCGTCTACCATTGATGGTGGTTCAACACAACAAGCTACAGTGTCAACAACAGGAACGACTTCATCTCCTGCACAACAATCTACTACGACTGAAGGACAAAGTTCTTCAGAATTCACTTCATTTATAACTGGACGATTTTCATCTAGTGTGGAACAAACAAGCCAGCAAATACAAACCACTCAGATTTCATCTACCACTGAACCAGAATCTACATCGAGAGGACAGTCTACTTTTACAACAGCTTTAACACCTATGAGTCTGACCTCATTACAGTCGTCTACCATTGAAAGTGGTTTAACACAACAAGCTACATTGTCCACAACACAAATGCCTTCGTCTCCTGCACAACCATCGACTACGACTAAAGAACAAAGAATTTCAGAGTTTACTTCATCTATAACTGGACAGTTTTCATCTAGTGTGGAAGAAACAAGCCAGCAAATACAAACCACTCAGATTTCATCTACCTCTGAACCAGAATCTACATCGAGAGGACAGTCTACTTTTACAACAGCTGTAACACCTATGACTATGATCTCATTACAATCATCTACCATTGAAGGTGGTTCAACACAAGAAGCTACATTGTTCACAAAAAGTATGACTTCATCTCCTGAACGACCATTGCCTACGACTGAAGGGCAAAGGACCTCAGAATTCACTTCATCTGCAATACGGATGTCTTCATCTAATGTTGAACAAACAAGCCAGCAATCACAACCTACCCAACCTCCGACTACTAGAGATTCACAGGCTACAGAGACAGCACAATTAACTCATCCAACAGCCGTGACACCTATGAGCCTGACCTCTATACAGTCTTCTACCATTGAAGGTAGTTCAACACAACAAGGTACATTGTCCACAACAGGTATACCTTCGTCTCCTGCACAATCATCGACTGCAACTGAAGCGGAAAGTAATTCAGAATTCACTTCATCTTTAACTGAAAACTTTACATCTAGTGTGGAACAAACAAGCCAGCAAACACAAACCACTACGATTTCATCTACCACAAAACCAGATTCTACAAAGACAACACAATCAACTTTTACAACAATTGTAACACCTGTGGGCATGACCTCATTCCAATCATCTACCATTGAAGGTGGTTCAACACAAGAAGCTACATTGTTCACAACAGGTACGCCTCCGTCTTTTGCACCTCCATTGTCTACGACTGAAAGGAAAAGTATTTCTGAGTTCACTTCATCTGCAATACACAGGTCTTCATCTAATGTTGAACAAACAAGCCAGCAATCACAAACCACCCAATTTCCGTCTACTACAGAATCACAGGCTACACAGACAGCACAGTTAACTTTTACAACAGCTGTGACACCTATGAGTCTGACGTCATTACAGTCGTCTACCATTGAAGGTGGTTCAACACAACAAGCTACATTGTCCACAACAGGAACAGCTTCATCTCCTGCACAAAAATCGACTACGACTGAAGGACAAAGTTCTTCAGAATTCACTTCATTTATAACTGGACAATTTTCATCTAGTGTGGAACAAACAAGCCAGCAAATACAAACCACTCAGATTTCATCTACCACTGAACCAGAATCTACATCGAGAGGACAGTCTACTTTTACAACAGCTGTAACACCTATGACTATGATCTCATTACAATCATCTACCATTGAAAGTGGTTCAACACCAGAAGCTACATTGTTCACAAAAAGTATGACTTCATCTCCTGAACCACCATTGTCTACGACTGAAGGGCAAAGGACCTCAGAATTCACTTCATCTGCAATACGGATGTCTTCATCTAATGTTGAACAAACAAGCCAGCAATCACAAACCACTCAAATTCCGTCTACTACAGAATTACAGGCTACAGAGACAGCACAATTAACTCATCCAACAGCCGTGTGCACCTATGAGCCTGACCTCATTACAGTCATCTACCGTTGAAGGTAGTTCAAAAGAAGAACCTACATTGTTCACTACAGGTATGCCATCGTCTCCTGCACAACCATCAACTACAACTGAAGGACAAAGTAAGTCAGAATTCACATCATCTATAACTGGAAACTTTACATCTACTGTGGAACAAACAAGCCAGCAAACACAAACCACTCAAAAATCATCTGCCACAGAATCAAAATCTAAAACAACAGCTGAATCCACTTTTACAACAGATCTAACACCTATGAGTATGATCTCATTACAATCATCTACCATTGAAGGTGTTTCAACACAAGAAGGTACATTGTCCACAACAGGTATACCTTCGTCTCCTGCACAATCATCGACTGCAACTGAAGGAAAGTAATTCAGAATTCACTTCATCTTTAACTGAAAACTTTACATCTACTGTGGAACAAACAAGCCAGCAAACACAAACCACTACAATTTCATCTACCACAAAACCAGATTCTACAAAGACAACACAATCAACTTTTACAACAATTGTAACACCTGTGGGTATGACTTCATTCCAATCATCTACCGTTGAAGGTGGTTCAACACAAGAAGCTACATTGTTCACAACAGGTACGCCTCCGTCTTTTGCATCTCCATTGCCTACAACTGAAGGGCAAAGTACTTCAGAGTTCACTTCATCTGCAATACAGATGTCTTCATCTAATGTTGAACAAACAATCCAGCAATCACAAACCACCCAATTTCCGTCTACTACAGAATCACAGGCTACACAGACAGCACAATTAACTTTTACAACAGCTGGAACGTCATTACAGTCGTCTACCATTAAAGGTGGTTCAACACAACAAGCTACATTGTCCACAACAGGAACGGCTTCATCTCCTGCACAACTATCGACTACAACTGAAAAACAAAGTTCTTCAGAATTCACTTCATCTATAACTGGACAGTTTTCATCTAGTGTGGAGGAAACAAGCCAGCAAATACAGACCACTCAGATTTCATCTACCACTGAACCAGAATCTACATCGAGAGGACAGTCTACTTTTACAACTGCTATAACACCTATGAGTCTGACCTCATTACAGTCGTCTACCATTGATGGTGGTTCAACACAACAAGCTACATTGTCAACAACAGGAACGGCTTCATCTCCTGCACAACAATCGACTACGACTGAAGGACAAAGTTCTTCAGAATTCACTTCATTTATAACTGGACGATTTTCATCTAGTGTGGAACAAACAAGCCAGCAAATACAAACCACTCAGATTTCATCTACCACTGAACCAGAATCTACATCGAGAGGACAGTCTACTTTTACAACAGCTTTAACACCTATGAGTCTGACCTCATTACAGTCGTCTACCATTGAAAGTGGTTTAACACAACAAGCTACATTGTCCACAACACGAATGCCTTCGTCTCCTGCACAACCATCGACTACGACTGAAGAACAAAGAATTTCAGGGTTTACTTCATCTATAACTGGACAGTTTTCATCTAGTGTGGAAGAAACAAGCCAGCAAATACAAACCACTCAGATTTTATCTACCACTGAACCAGAATCTACATCAAGAGGACAGTCTACTTTTACAACCGCTATAACACCTATGAGTCTGACCTCATTACAGTCGTCTACCATTGAAGGTGGTTCAACACAACAAGCTACATTGTCCACAACAGGAACGGCTTCATTTCCTGCACAACAATCGACTATGACTGAAGGACAAAGTTCTTCAGAATTCACTTCATTTATAACTGGACGATTTTCATCTAGTGTGGAACAAACAAGCCAGCAAACACAAACCACTACGATTTCATCTACCACAAAACCAGATTCTACAAAGACAACACAATCAACTTTTACAACAATTGTAACACCAGTGGGCATGACCTCATTCCAATCATCTACCGTTGAAGGTGGTTCAACACAAGAAGCTACATTGTTCACAACAGGTACGCCTCCGTCTTTTGCACCTCCATTGTCTACGACTGAAAGGCAAAGTATTTCTGAGTTCACTTCATCTGCAATACACATGTCTTCATCTAATGTTGAACAAACAAGCCAGCAATCACAAACCACCCAATTTCGTCTACTACAGAATCACAGGCTACACAGACAGCACAGTTAACTTTTACAACAGCTGTGACACCTATGAGTCTGACGTCATTACAGTCGTCTACCATTGAAGGTGGTTCAACACAACAAGCTACATTGTCCACAACAGGAACGGCTTCATCTCCTGCACAACAATCGACTACGACTGAAGGACAAAGTTCTTCAGAATTCACTTCATTTATAACTGGACGATTTTCATCTAGTGTGGAACAAACAAGCCAGCAAATACAAACCACTCAGATTTCATCTACCACTGAACCAGAATCTACATCGAGAGGACAGTCTACTTTTACAACAGCTGTAACACCTATGACTATGATCTCATTACAATCATCTACCATTGAAAGTGGTTCAACACCAGAAGCTACATTGTTCACAAAAATTATGACTTCATCTCCTGAACCACCATTGTCTACGACTGAAGGGCAAAGGACCTCAGAATTCACTTCATCTGCAATAAGGATGTCTTCATCTAATGTTGAACAAACAAGCCAGCAATCACAACCTACCCAAACTCCGACTACTAGAGATTCACAGGCTACAGAGACAGCACAATTAACTCATCCAACAGCCGTGACATCTATGAGCCTGACCTCTATACAGTCTTCTACCATTGAAGGTAGTTCAACACAACAAGGTACATTGTCCACAACAGGCATACCTTCGTCTCCTGCACAATCATCGACTGCAACTGAAGCGGAAAGTAATTCAGAATTCACTTCATCTTTAACTGAAATCTTTACATCTAGTGTGGAACAAACAAGCCAGCAAACACAAACCACTACGATTTCATCTACCACAAAACCAGATTCTACAAAGACAACACAATCAACTTTTACAACAATTGTAACACCTGTGGGCATGACCTCATTCCAATCATCTACCGTTGAAGGTGGTTCAACACAAGAAGCTACATTGTTCACAACAGGTACGCCTCCGTCTTTTGCACCTCCATTGTCTACGACTGAAAGGCAAAGTATTTCTGAGTTCACTTCATCTGCAATACACATGTCTTCATCTAATGTTGAACAAACAAGCCAGCAATCACAAACCACCCAATTTCCGTCTACTACAGAATCACAGGCTACACAGACAGCACAGTTAACTTTTACAACAGCTGTGACACCTATGAGTCTGACGTCATTACAGTCGTCTACCATTGAAGGTGGTTCAACACAACAAGCTACATTGTCCACAACAGGAACGGCTTCATCTCCTGCACAAAAATCGACTACACGACTGAAGGACAAAGTTCTTCAGAATTCACTTCATCTATAACTGGACAATTTTCATCTAGTGTGGAACAAACAAGCCAGCAAATACAAACCACTCAGATTTCATCTACACATGAACCAGAATCTACATCGAGAGGACAGTCTACTTTTACAACTGCTGTAACACCTATGAGTCTGACCTCATTACAATCATCTACCATTGATGGTGGTTCAACACAACAAGCTACATTGTTCACAACAAGTATGGCTTCATCTCCTGCACAACAATTGTCTACGACTGAAGGACAAAGTTCTTCAGAATTCACTTCATCTATAACTGGACGATTTTCATCTAGTGTTGAACAAACAAGCCAGCAAATACAAACCACTCAGATTTCATCTACCACTGAACCAGAATCTACAGAGAGAGGACAGTCTAACTTTTACAACAGCTGTAACACCTATGAGCCTGATCTCATTACAGTCATCTACCATTGAAGGTGGTTCAACACAAGAAGCTACATTGTTCACAACAGGTATGCCTTCATCTCCTGCACAACCATTGCCTACGACTGAAGGACAAAGGACCTCAGAATTCACTTCATCTATAACTGGAAACTCTTCATCTAATGTTGGAACAAACAAGCCAGCAATCACAAACCACTCAAACTCATCTACTACAGAATCACAATCTACAACAACAGCTGAATCCACTTTACAACAGATCTGACACCTATGAGTCTGACCTCATTACAGTCGTCTACCATTGATGGTGGTTCAACACAACAAGGTACATTGTCCACAACAGGTATACCTTCGTCTCCTGCACAATCATCGACTGCAACTGAAGCGGAAAGTAATTCAGAATTCACTTCATCTTTAACTGAAAACTTTACATCTAGTGTGGAACAAACAAGCCAGCAAACACAAACCACTACGATTTCATCTACCACAAAACCAGATTCTACAAAGACAACACAATCAACTTTTACAACAATTGTAACACCTGTGGGCATGACCTCATTCCAATCATCTACCGTTGAAGGTGGTTCAACACAAGAAGCTACATTGTTCACAACAGGTACGCCTCCGTCTTTTGCACCTCCATTGTCTACGACTGAAAGGCAAAGTATTTCTGAGTTCACTTCATCTGCAATACAGATGTCTTCATCTAATGTTGAACAAACAAGCCAGCAATCACAAACCACCCAATTTCCGTCTACTACAGAATCACAGGCTACACAGACAGCACAGTTAACTTTTACAACAGCTGTGACACCTATGAGTCTGACGTCATTACAGTCGTCTACCATTGAAGGTGGTTCAACACAACAAGCTACATTGTCCACAACAGGATGCGGCTTCATCTCCTGCACAACCATCGACTACGACTGAAGAACAAAGTTCTTCAGAATTCACTTCATCTATAACTGGACAGTTTTCATCTAGTGTGGAAGAAACAAGCCAGCAAATACAAACCACTCAGATTTCATCTACCACTGAACCAGAATCTACATCGAGAGGACAGTCTACTTTTACAACTGCTATAACACCTATGAGTCTGACCTCATTACAGTCGTCTACCATTGATGGTGGTTCAACACAACAAGCTACATTGTCCACAACAGGAACGGCTTCATCTCCTGCACAACAATCGACTACGACTGAAGGACAAAGTTCTTCAGAATTCACTTCATTTATAACTGGACGATTTTCATCTAGTGTGGAACAAACAAGCCAGCAAATACAAACCACTCAGATTTCATCTACCACTGAACCAGAATCTACATCGAGAGGACAGTCTACTTTTACAACAGCTGTAACACCTATGACTATGATCTCATTACAATCATCTACCATTGAAGGTGGTTCAACACAAGAAGCTACATTGTTCACAAAAAGTATGACTTCATCTCCTGAACCACCATTGTCTACGACTGAAGGGCAAAGGACCTCAGAATTCACTTCATCTGCAATACGGATGTCTTCATCTAATGTTGAACAAACAAGCCAGCAATCACAACCTACCCAAACTCCGACTACTAGAGATTCACAGGCTACAGAGACAGCACAATTAACTCATCCAACAGCCGTGACACCTATGAGCCTGACCTCTATACAGTCTTCTACCATTGAAGGTAGTTCAACACAACAAGGTACATTGTCCACAACAGGTATACCTTCGTCTCCTGCACAATCATCGACTGCAACTGAAGCGGAAAGTAATTCAGAATTCACTTCATCTTTAACTGAAAACTTTACATCTAGTGTGGAACAAACAAGCCAGCAAACACAAACCACTACGATTTCATCTACCACAAAACCAGATTCTACAAAGACAACACAATCAACTTTTACAACAATTGTAACACCTGTGGGCATGACCTCATTCCAATCATCTACCGTTGAAGGTGGTTCAACACAAGAAGCTACATTGTTCACAACAGGTACGCCTCCGTCTTTTGCACCTCCATTGTCTACGACTGAAAGGCAAAGTATTTCTGAGTTCACTTCATCTGCAATACACATGTCTTCATCTAATGTTGAACAAACAAGCCAGCAATCACAAACCACCCAATTTCCGTCTACTACAGAATCACAGGCTACACAGACAGCACAATTAACTTTTACAACAGCTGTAACGTCATTACAGTCGTCTACCATTGAAGGTGGTTCAACACAACAAGCTACATTGTCCACAACAGGAACGGCTTCATCTCCTGCACAACCATCGACTACAACTGAAAAACAAAGTTCTTCAGAATTCACTTCATCTATAACTGGACAGTTTTCATCTAGTGTGGAAGAAACAAGCCAGCAAATACAAACCACTCAGATTTCATCTACCACTGAACCAGAATCTACATCGAGAGGACAGTCTACTTTTACAACTGCTGTAACACCTATGAGTCTGACCTCATTACAATCATCTACCATTGAAGGTGGTTCAACACAACAAGCTACATTGTTCACAACAGGAACGGCTTCATCTCCTGCACAACCATCGACTACGACTGAAGGACAAAGTTCTTCAGAATTCACTTCATTTATAACTGGACGATTTTCATCTAGTGTGGAACAAACAAGCCAGCAAATACAAACCACTCAGATTTCATCTACCACTGAACCAGAATCTACATCGAGAGGACAGTCTACTTTTACAACAGCTTTAACACCTATGAGTCTGACCTCATTACAGTCGTCTACCATTGAAAGTGGTTCAACACAACAAGCTACATTGTCAACAACAGAATGCCTTCGTCTCCTGCACAACCATCGACTACGACTGAAGAACAAAGAATTTCAGAGTTCACTTCATCTATAACTGGACAGTTTTCATCTAGTGTGGAACAAACAAGCCAGCAAATACAAACCACTCAGATTTCATCTACCACTGAACCAGAATCTACATCGAGAGGACAGTCTACTTTTACAACTGCTATAACACCTATGAGTCTGACCTCATTACAGTCGTCTACCATTGAAGGTGGTTCAACACAACAAGCTACATTGTCCACAACAGGAACGGCTTCATTTCCTGCACAACAATCGACTATGACTGAAGGACAAAGTTCTTCAGAATTCACTTCATTTATAACTGGACGATTTTTCATCTAGTGTGGAACAAACAAGCCAGCAAATACAAACCACTCAGATTTCATCTACCACTGAACCAGAATCTACATCGAGAGGACAGTCTACTTTTACAACAGCTGTAACACCTATGACTATGATCTCATTACAATCATCTACCATTGAAAGTGGTTCAACACAAGAAGCTACATTGTTCACAAAAAGTATGACTTCATCTCCTGAACCACCATTGTCTACGACTGAAGGGCAAAGGACCTCAGAATTCACTTCATCTGCAATACGGATGTCTTCATCTAATGTTGAACAAACAAGCCAGCAATCACAAACCACCCAAACCTCCGTCTACTACAGATTCACAGGCTACAGAGACAGCACAATTAACTCATCCAACAGCCGTGACACCTATGAGCCTGACCTCATTACAGTCATCTACCATTGAAGGTAGTTCTACATTGTTCACTACAGGTATGCCATCGTCTCCTGCACAACCATCAACTACAACTGAAGGACAAAGTAAGTCAGAATTCACTTCATCTATAACTGGAAACTTTACATCTAGTGTGGAACAAACAAGTCAGCAAACACAAACCAAAAAATCATCTACCATTCAAAATCCACAACAGGAATACTTTTACAACAGATCTAACACCTATGAGTATGATGTCATTACAATCATCTACCATTGAAGGTGTTTCAACACAAGAAGGTACATTGTCCACAACAGCTATACCTTCGTCTCCTGCACAATCATCGACTGCAACTGAAGGAAAGTAATTCAGAATTCACTTCATCTTTAACTGAAAACTTTACATCTAGTGTGGAACAAACAAGCCAGCAAACACAAACCACTACGATTTCATCTACCACAAAACCAGATTCTACAAAGACAACACAATCAACTTTTACAACAATTGTAACACCTGTGGGCATGACCTCATTCCAATCATCTACCTTTGAAGGTGGTTCAACACAAGAAGCTACATTGTTTACAACAGGTACGCCTCCGTCTTTTGCACCTCCATTGTCTACGACTGAAAGGCAAGGTATTTCTGAGTTCACTTCATCTGCAATACACATGTCTTCATCTAATGTTGAACAAACAAGCCAGCAATCACAAACCACCCAATTTCCGTCTACTACAGAATCACAGGCTACACAGACAGCACAGTTAACTTTTACAACAGCTGTGACACCTATGAGTCTGACGTCATTACAGTCGTCTACCATTGAAGGTGGTTCAACACAACAAGCTACATTGTCCACAACAGGAAAGGCTTCATCTCCTGCACAACCATTGACTACAACTGAAAAACAAAGTTCTTCAGAATTCACTTCATCTATAACTGGACAGTTTTTTCATCTAGTGTGGAAGAAACAAGCCAGCAAATACAAACCACTCAGATTTCATCTACCACTGAACCAGAATCTACATCGAGAGGACAGTCTACTTTTACAACAGCTATAACACCTATGAGTCTGACCTCATTACAGTCGTCTACCATTGAAGGTGGTTCAACACAACAAGCTACATTGTCCACAACAGGAACGGCTTCATCTCCTGCACAACAATCGACTACGACTGAAGGACAAAGTTCTTCAGAATTCACTTCATTTATAACTGGACAATTTTCATCTAGTGTGGAACAAACAAGCCAGCAAATACAAACCACTCAGATTTCATCTACCACTGAACCAGAATCTACATCGAGAGGACAGTCTACTTTTACAACAGCTGTAACACCTATGACTATGATCTCATTACAATCATCTACCATTGAAAGTGGTTCAACACCAGAAGCTACATTGTTCACAAAAAGTATGACTTCATCTCCTGAACCACCATTGTCTACGACTGAAGGGCAAAGGACCTCAGAATTCACTTCATCTGCAATACGGATGTCTTCATCTAATGTTGAACAAACAAGCCAGCAATCACAAACCACTCAAATTCCGTCTACTACAGAATTACAGGCTACAGAGACAGCACAATTAACTCATCCAACAGCCGTGACACCTATGAGCCTGACCTCATTACAGTCATCTACCGTTGAAGGTAGTTCAAAAGAAGAACCTACATTGTTCACTACAGGTATGCCATCGTCTCCTGCACAACCATCAACTACAACTGAAGGACAAAGTAAGTCAGAATTCACATCATCTATAACTGGAAACTTTACATCTACTGTGGAACAAACAAGCCAGCAAACACAAACCACTCAAAAATCATCTACCACAGAATCAAAATCTAAAACAACAGCTGAATCCACTTTTACAACAGATCTAACACCTATGAGTATGATCTCATTACAATCATCTACCATTGAAGGTGTTTCAACACAAGAAGGTACATTGTCCACAACAGGTATACCTTCGTCTCCTGCACAATCATCGACTGCAACTGAAGCGGAAAGTAATTCAGAATTCACTTCATCTTTAACTGAAAACTTTACATCTACTGTGGAACAAACAAGCCAGCAAACACAAACCACTACAATTTCATCTACCACAAAACCAGATTCTACAAAGACAACACAATCAACTTTTACAACAATTGTAACACCTGTGGGTATGACCTCATTCCAATCATCTACCGTTGAAGGTGGTTCAACACAAGAAGCTACATTGTTCACAACAGGTACGCCTCCGTCTTTTGCATCTCCATTGCCTACAACTGAAGGGCAAAGTACTTCAGAGTTCACTTCATCTGCAATACAGATGTCTTCATCTAATGTTGAACAAACAATCCAGCAATCACAAACCACCCAATTTCCGTCTACTACAGAATCACAGGCTACACAGACAGCACAATTAACTTTTACAACAGCTGTAACGTCATTACAGTCGTCTACCAATAAAGGTGGTTCAACACAACAAGCTACATTGTCCACAACAGGAACGGCTTCATCTCCTGCACAACTATCGACTACAACTGAAAAACAAAGTTCTTCAGAATTCACTTCATCTATAACTGGACAGTTTTCATCTAGTGTGGAGGAAACAAGCCAGCAAATACAGACCACTCAGATTTCATCTACCACTGAACCAGAATCTACATCGAGAGGACAGTCTACTTTTACAACTGCTATAACACCTATGAGTCTGACCTCATTACAGTCGTCTACCATTGATGGTGGTTCAACACAACAAGCTACATTGTCAACAACAGGAACGGCTTCATCTCCTGCACAACAATCGACTACGACTGAAGGACAAAGTTCTTCAGAATTCACTTCATTTATAACTGGACGATTTTCATCTAGTGTGGAACAAACAAGCCATCAAATACAAACCACTCAGATTTCATCTACCACTGAACCAGAATCTACATCGAGAGGACAGTCTACTTTTACAACAGCTTTAACACCTATGAGTCTGACCTCATTACAGTCGTCTACCATTGAAAGTGGTTTAACACAACAAGCTACATTGTCAACAACACGAATGCCTTTGTCTCCTGCACAACCATCGACTACGACTGAAGAACAAAGAATTTCAGAGTTTACTTCATCTATAACTGGACAGTTTTCATCTAGTGTGGAACAAACAAGCCAGCAAATACAAACCACTCAGATTTCATCTACCACTGAACCAGAATCTACATCAAGAGGACAGTCTACTTTTACAACCGCTATAACACCTATGAGTCTGACCTCATTACAGTCGTCTTCCATTGAAGGTGGTTCAACACAACAAGCTACATTGTCCACAACAGGAACGGCTTCATTTCCTGCACAACAATCGACTATGACTGAAGGACAAAGTTCTTCAGAATTCACTTCATTTATAACTGGACGATTTTCATCTAGTGTGGAACAAACAAGCCAGCAAATACAAACCACTCAGATTTCATCTACCACTGAACCAGAATCTACATCGAGAGGACAGTCTACTTTTACAACAGCTGTAACACCTATGACTATGATCTCATTACAATCATCTACCATTGAAAGTGGTTCAACACCAGAAGCTACATTGTTCACAAAAATTATGACTTCATCTCCTGAACCATCATTGTCTACGACTGAAGGGCAAAGGACCTCAGAATTCACTTCATCTGCAATACGGATGTCTTCATCTAATGTTGAACAAACAAGCCAGCAATCACAAACCACTCAAATTCCGTCTACTACAGAATTACAGGCTACAGAGACAGCACAATTAACTCATCCAACAGCCGTGACACCTATGAGCCTGACCTCATTACAGTCATCTACCATTGAAGGTAGTTCAAAAGAAGAACCTACATTGTTCACTACAGGTATGCCATCGTCTCCTGCACAACCATCAACTACAACTGAAGGACAAAGTAAGTCAGAATTCACTTCATCTATAACTGGAAACTTTACATCTAGTGTGGAACAAACAAGTCAGCAAACACAAACCACTCAAAAATCATCTACCACAGAATCAAAATCTAAAACAACAGCTGAATCCACTTTTACAACAGATCTAACACCTATGAGTATGATGTCATTACAATCATCTACCATTGAAGGTGTTTCAACACAAGAAGGTACATTGTCCACAAAAGCTATACCTTCGTCTCCTACACAATCATCGACTGCAACTGAAGCGGAAAGTAATTCAGAATTCACTTCATCTTTAACTGAAAACTTTACATCTAGTGTGGAAGAAACAAGCCAGCAAACACAAACCACTACAATTTCATCTACCACAAAACCAGATTCTACAAAGACAACACAATCAACTTTTACAACAATTGTAACACCTGTGGGTATGACCTCATTCCAATCATCTACCGTTGAAGGTGGTTCAACACAAGAAACTACATTGTTCACAACAGGTATGCCTCCGTCTTTTGCACCTCCATTGTCTACGACTGAAAGGCAAAGTATTTCTGAGTTCACTTCATCTGCAATACTCATGTCTTCGTCTAATGTTGAACAAACAAGCCAGCAATCACAAACCACCCAATTTCCGTCTACTACAGAATCACAGGCTACACAGACAGCACAGTTACCTTTTACAACAGCTGTGACACCTATGAGTCTGACGTCATTACAGTCGTCTACCATTGAAGGTGGTTCAACACAACAAGCTACATTGTCCACAACAGGAAAGGCTTCATCTCCTGCACAACCATTGACTACAACTGAAAAACAAAGTTCTTCAGAATTCACTTCATCTATAACTGGACAGTTTTCATCTAGTGTGGAAGAAACAAGCCAGCAAATACAAACCACTCAGATTTCATCTACCACTGAACCAGAATCTACATCGAGAGGACAGTCTACTTTTACAACAGCTATAAAACCTATGAGTCTGACCTCATTACAGTCGTCTACCATTGAAGGTGGTTCAACACAACAAGCTACATTGTCCACAACAGGAACGGCTTCATCTCCTGCACAACAATCGACTACGACTGAAGGACAAAGTTCTTCAGAATTCACTTCATCTATAACTGGACAGTTTTCTTCTAGTGTGGAAGAAACAAGCCAGCAAATACAAACCACTCAGATTTCATCTACCACTGAACCAGAATCTACATCGAGAGGACAGTCTACTTTTACAACAGCTGTAACACCTATGATTATGATCTCATTACAATCATCTACCATTGAAAGTGGTTCAACACCAGAAGCTACATTGTTCACAAAAATTATGACTTCATCTCCTGAACCACCATTGTCTACGACTGAAGGGCAAAGTACCTCAGAATTCACTTCATCTGCAATACGGATGTCTTCATCTAATGTTGAACAAACAAGCCAGCAATCACAAACCACTCAAATTCCGTCTACTACAGAATTAAAGGCTACAGAGACAGCACAATTAACTCATCCAACAGCCGTGACACCTATGAGCCTGACCTCATTACAGTCATCTACCATTGAAGGTAGTTCAAAAGAAGAACCTACATTGTTCACTACAGGTATGCCATCGTCTCCTGCACAACCATCAACTACAACTGAAGGACAAAGTAAGTCAGAATTCACTTCATCTATAACTGGAAACTTTACATCTAGTGTGGAACAAACAAGTCAGCAAACACAAACCACTCAAAAATCATCTACCACAGAATCAAAATCTAAAACAACAGCTGAATCCACTTTTACAACAGATCTAACACCTATGAGTATGATGTCATTACAATCATCTACCATTGAAGGTGTTTCAACACAAGAAGGTACATTGTCCACAACAGCTATACCTTCGTCTCCTGCACAATCATCGACTGCAACTGAAGCGGAAAGTAATTCAGAATTCACTTCATCTTTAACTGAAAACTTTACATCTACTGTGGAACAAACAAGCCAGCAAACACAAACCACTACAATTTCATCTACCACAAAACCAGATTCTACAAAGACAACACAATCAACTTTTACAACAATTGTAACACCTGTGGGTATGACCTCATTCCAATCATCTACCGTTGAAGGTGGTTCAACACAAGAAGCTACATTGTTCACAACAGGTACGCCTCCGTCTTTTGCACCTCCATTGCCTACAACTGAAGGGCAAAGTACTTCAGAGTTCACTTCATCTGCAATACAGATGTCTTCATCTAATGTTGAACAAACAATCCAGCAATCACAAACCACCCAATTTCCGTCTACTACAGAATCACAGGCTACACAGACAGCACAATTAACTTTTACAACAGCTGTAACGTCATTACAGTCGTCTACCATTGAAGGTGGTTCAACACAACAAGCTACATTGTCCACAACAGGAACGGCTTCATCTCCTGCACAACCATCGACTACAACTGAAAAACAAAGTTCTTCAGAATTCACTTCATCTATAACTGGACAGTTTTCATCTAGTGTGGAAGAAACAAGCCAGCAAATACAGACCACTCAGATTTCATCTACCACTGAACCAGAATCTACATCGAGAGGACAGTCGACTTTTACAACTGCTATAACACCTATGAGTCTGACCTCATTACAGTCATCTACCATTGATGGTGGTTCAACACAACAAGCTACATTGTCCACAACAGGAACGGCTTCATCTCCTGCACAACAATCGACTACGACTGAAGGACAAAGTTCTTCAGAATTCACTTCATTTATAACTGGACGATTTTCATCTAGTGTGGAACAAACAAGCCAGCAAATACAAACCACTCAGATTTCATCTACCACTGAACCAGAATCTACATCGAGAGGACAGTCTACTTTTACAACTGGTATAACACCTATGAGTCTGACCTCATTACAGTCGTCTACCATTGAAAGTGGTTCAACACAACAAGCTACATTGTCCACAACAGGTATGCCTTCGTCTCCTGCACAATCATCGACTGCACGACTGAAGAACAAAGTAATTCAGAATTCACTTCATCTTTAACTGAAAAGTTTTCATCTAGTGTGGAACAAACAAGCCAGCAAACACAAACCACTACGATTTCATCTACCACAAAACCAGATTCTACAAAGACAACACAATCAACTTTTACAACAGCTGTAACACCTGTGAGCATGACCTCATTCCAATCATCTACCATTGAAGGTGGTTCAACACAAGAAGCTACATTGTCCACAACAGGTACGCCTCCGTCTTTTGCACCTCCATTGTCTACGACTGAAAGGCAAAGTATTTCTGAGTTCACTTCATCTATAATACACATGTCTTCATCTAATGTTGAACAAACAAGCCAGCAATCACAAACCACTCCAATTTCATCTACCATACTACAGAATCACAGGCTATCAGACAGGACAGTTACTTTTACAACAGCTGTGACACCTATGAGTCTGATCTCATTACAATCATCTACCATTGAAGGTGGTTCAACACAACAAGCTACATTGTCCACAACAGGAACGGCTTCATTTCCTGCACAACAATCGACTATGACTGAAGGACAAAGTTCTTCAGAATTCACTTCATTTATAACTGGACGATTTTCATCTAGTGTGGAACAAACAAGCCAGCAAATACAAACCACTCATATTTCATCTACCACTGAACCAGAATCTACATCGAGAGGACAGTCTACTTTTACAACAGCTGTAACACCTATGACTATAATCTCATTACAATCATCTACCATTGAAGGTGGTTCAACACAAGAAGCTACATTGTTCACAAAAAGTATGACTTCATCTCCTGAACGACCATTGCCTACGACTGAAGGGCAAAGGATCTCAGAATTCACTTCATCTATAACTGGATTTCTTCATCTAATGTTGAACAAACAAGCCAGCAATCACAACCTACCCAAACTCCGACTACTAGAGATTCACAGGCTACAGAGACAGCACAATTAACTCATCCAACAGCCGTGACACCTATGAGCCTGACCTCTATACAGTCTTCTACCATTGAAGGTAGTTCAACACAACAAGGTACATTGTCCACAACAGGTATACCTTCGTCTCCTGCACAATCATCGACTGCAACTGAAGCGGAAAGTAATTCAGAATTCACTTCATCTTTAACTGAAAACTTTACATCTAGTGTGGAACAAACAAGCCAGCAAACACAAACCACTACGATTTCATCTACCACAAAACCAGATTCTACAAAGACAACACAATCAACTTTTACAACAATTGTAACACCTGTGGGTATGACCTCATTCCAATCATCTACCGTTGAAGGTGGTTCAACACAAGAAGCTACATTGTTCACAACAGGTATGCCTCCGTCTTTTGCACCTCCATTGTCTACGACTGAAAGGCAAGGTATTTCTGAGTTCACTTCATCTGCAATACACATGTCTTCATCTAATGTTGAACAAACAAGCCAGCAATCACAAACCACCCAATTTCCGTCTACTACAGAATCACAGGCTACACAGACAGCACAGTTAACTTTTACAACAGCTGTGACACCTATGAGTCTGACGTCTCATTACAGTCGTCTACCATTGAAGGTGGTTCAACACAACAAGCTACATTGTCCACAACAGGAAAGGCTTCATCTCCTGCACAACCATTGACTACAACTGAAAAACAAAGTTCTTCAGAATTCACTTCATCTATAACTGGACAGTTTTCATCTAGTGTGGAAGAAACAAGCCAGCAAATACAAACCACTCAGATTTCATCTACCACTGAACCAGAATCTACATCGAGAGGACAGTCTACTTTTACAACTGCTATAACACCTATGAGTCTGACCTCATTACAGTCGTCTACCATTGATGGTGGTTCAACACAACAAGCTACATTGTCCACAACAGGAACGGCTTCATCTCCTGCACAACAATCGACTACGACTAAAGGACAAAGTTCTTCAGAATTCACTTCATTTATAACTGGACGATTTTCATCTAGCGTGGAACAAACAAGCCAGCAAATACAAACCACTCAGATTTCATCTACCACTGAACCAGAATCTACATCGAGAGGACAGTCTACTTTTACAACAGCTGTAACACCTATGACTATGATCTCATTACAATCATCTACCATTGAAGGTGGTTCAACACAAGAAGCTACATTGTTCACAAAAAGTATGACTTCATCTCCTGAACGACCATTGCCTACGACTGAAGGGCAAAGGAACCTCAGAATTCACTTCATCTGCAATACGGATCTCTTCATCTAATGTTGAACAAACAAGCCAGCAATCACAACCTACCCAAACTCCGACTACTAGAGATTCACAGGCTACAGAGACAGCACAATTAACTCATCCAACAGCCGTGACACCTATGAGCCTGACCTCTATACAGTCTTCTACCATTGAAGGTAGTTCAACACAACAAGGTACATTGTCCACAACAGGTATACCTTCGTCTCCTGCACAATCATCGATTGCAACTCAAGCCGAAAGTAATTCAGAATTCACTTCATCTTTAACTGAAAACTTTACATCTAGTGTGGAACAAACAAGCCAGCAAACACAATCCACTACGATTTCATCTACCACAAAACCAGATTCTACAAAGACAACACAATCAACTTTTACAACAATTGTAACACCTGTGGGCATGACCTCATTCCAATCATCTACATTTGAAGGTGGTTCAACACAAGAAGCTACATTGTTTACAACAGGCAACGCCTCCGTCTTTTGCACCTCCATTGTCTACGACTGAAAGGCAAGGTATTTCGGAGTTCACTTCATCTGCAATACACATGTCTTCATCTAATGTTGAACAAACAAGCCAGCAATCACAAACCACCCAATTTCCGTCTACTACAGAATCACAGGCTACACAGACAGCACAGTTACCTTTTACAACAGCTGTGACACCTATGAGTCTGACCTCATTACAGTCGTCTACCATTGAAGGTGGTTCAACACAACAAGCTACATTGTCCACAACAGGAAAGGCTTCATCTCCTGCACAACCATTGACTACAACTGAAAAACAAAGTTCTTCAGAATTCACTTCATCTATAACTGGACAGTTTTCATCTAGTGTGGAAGAAACAAGCCAGCAAATACAAACCACTCAGATTTCATCTACCACTGAACCAGAATCTACATCGAGAGGACAGTCTACTTTTACAACTGCTATAACACCTATGAGTCTGACCTCATTACAGTCGTCTACCATTGATGGTGGTTCAACACAACAAGCTACATTGTCAACAACAGGAACGGCTTCATCTCCTGCACAACAATCGACTACGACTGAAGGACAAAGTTCTTCAGAATTCACTTCATTTATAACTGGACGATTTTCATCTAGTGTGGAACAAACAAGCCAGCAAATACAAACCACTCAGATTTCATCTACCACTGAACCAGAATCTACATCGAGAGGACAGTCTACTTTTACAACAGCCGTGACACCTATGACTATGATCTCATTACAATCATCTACCATTGAAGGTGGTTCAACACAAGAAGCTACATTGTTCACAAAAGTATGACTTCATCTCCTGAACCATCATTGCCTACGACTGAAGGGCAAAGAACCTCAGAATTCACTTCATCTGCAATACGGATGTCTTCATCTAATGTTGAACAAACAAGCCAGCAATCACAACCTACCCAAACTCCGACTACTAGAGATTCACAGGCTACAGAGACAGCACAATTAACTCATCCAACAGCCGTGTAACACCTATGAGCCTGACCTCTCATTACAGTCATCTACCATTGAAGGTAGTTCAACACAACAAGGTACATTGTCCACAACAGGTATACCTTCGTCTCCTGCACAATCATCGACTGCAACTGAAAGCGGAAAGTATTTCAGAATTCACTTCATCTTTAACTGAAAACTTTACATCTAGTGTGGAACAAACAAGCCAGCAAACACAAACCACTACGATTTCATCTACCACAAAACCAGATTCTACAAAGACAACACAATCAACTTTTACAACAATTGTAACACCTGTGGGCATGACCTCATTCCAATCATCTACCGTTGAAGGTGGTTCAACACAAGAAGCTACATTGTTCACAACAGGAACGGCTCCGTCTTTTGCACCTCCATTGTCTACGACTGAAGGCAAAGTATTTTGAGTTCACTTCATCTGCAATACACATGTCTTCATCTAATGTTGAACAAACAAGCCAGCAATCACAAACCACCCAATTTCCGTCTACTACAGAATCACAGGCTACACAGACAGCACAGTTACCTTTTACAACAGCTGTGACACCTATGAGTCTGACGTCATTACAGTCGTCTACCATTGAAAGGTGGTTCAACACAACAAGCTACATTGTCCACAACAGGAACGGCTTCATCTCCTGCACAACAATCGACTACGACTGAAGGACAAAGTTCTTCAGAATTCACTTCATTTATAACTGGACGATTTTCATCTAGTGTGGAAAAAACAAGCCAGCAAATACAAACCACTCAGATTTCATCTACCACTGAACCAGAATCTACATCGAGAGGACAGTCTACTTTTACAACAGCTGTAACACCTATGACTATGATCTCATTACAATCATCTACCATTGAAAGTGGTTCAACACCAGAAGCTACATTGTTCACAAAAAGTATGACTTCATCTCCTAAACCACCATTGTCTACAATTGAAGGGCAAAGGACCTCAGAATTCACTTCATCTGCAATAAGGATGTCTTCATCTAATGTTGAACAAACAAGCCAGCAATCACAACCTACCCAAACTCCGACTACTAGAGATTCACAGGCTACAGAGACAGCACAATTAACTCATCCAACAGCCGTGACACCTATGAGCCTGACCTCTATACAGTCTTCTACCATTGAAGGTAGTTCAACACAACAAGGTACATTGTCCACAACAGGTATACCTTCGTCTCCTGCACAATCATTGACTGCAACTGAATCAGAAAGTAATTCAGAATTCACTTCATCTTTAACTGAAAACTTTACATCTAGTGTGGAACAAACAAGCCAGCAAGCACAAACCACTACGATTTCATCTACCACAAAACCAGATTCTACAAAGACAACACAATCAACTTTTACAACAATTGTAACACCTGTGGGCATGACCTCATTCCAATCATCTACCATTGAAGGTGGTTCAACACAAGAAGCTACATTGTTCACAACAGGTACGCCTCCGTCTTTTGCACCTCCATTGTCTACGACTGAAAGGCAAAGTATTTCTGAGTTCACTTCATCTGCAATACACATGTCTTCATCTAATGTTGAACAAACAAGCCAGCAATCACAAACCACCCAATTTCCGTCTACTACAGAATCACAGGCTACACAGACAGCACAGTTAACTTTTACAACAGCTGTGACACCTATGAGTCTGACGTCATTACAGTCGTCTACCATTGAAGGTGGTTCAACACAACAAGCTACATTGTCCACAACAGGAACGGCTTCATCTCCTGCACAACAATCGACTACGACTGAAGGACAAAGTTCTTCAGAATTCACTTCATTTATAACTGGACGATTTTCATCTAGTGTGGAACAAACAAGCCAGCAAATACAAACCACTCAGATTTCATCTACCACTGAACCAGAATCTACATCGAGAGGACAGTCTACTTTTACAACAGCTGTAACACCTATGACTATGATCTCATTACAATCATCTACCATTGAAAGTGGTTCAACACCAGAAGCTACATTGTTCACAAAAAGTATGACTTCATCTCCTGAACCACCATTGTCTACGACTGAAGGGCAAAGGACCTCAGAATTCACTTCATCTGCAACGGATGTCTCTTCATCTAATGTTGAACAAACAAGCCAGCAATCACAACCTACCCAAACTCCGACTACTAGAGATTCACAGGCTACAGAGACAGCACAATTAACTCATCCAACAGCCGTGACATCTATGAGCCTGACCTCTATACAGTCTTCTACCATTGAAGGTAGTTCAACACAACAAGGTACATTGTCCACAACAGGTATACCTTCGTCTCCTGCACAATCATCGACTGCAACTGAAGCGGAAAGTAATTCAGAATTCACTTCATCTTTAACTGAAACTTTACATCTAGTGTGGAACAAACAAGCCAGCAAACACAAACCACTCGATTTCATCTACCACAAAACCAGATTCTACAAAGACAACACAATCAACTTTTACAACAATTGTAACACCTGTGGGCATGACCTCATTCCAATCATCTACCGTTGAAGGTGGTTCAACACAAGAAGCTACATTGTTCACAACAGGTACGCCTCCGTCTTTTGCACCTCCATTGTCTACGACTGAAAGGCAAAGTATTTCTGAGTTCACTTCATCTGCAATACACATGTCTTCATCTAATGTTGAACAAACAAGCCAGCAATCACAAACCACCCAATTTCCATCTACTACAGAATCACAGGCTACACAGACAGCACAATTAACTTTTTTGTAACACCTGAGTCTGACGTCATTACAGTCGTCTACCATTGAAGGTGGTTCAACACAACAAGCTACAGTGTCAACAACAGGAACGGCTTCATCTCCTGCACAACAATCGACTACGACTGAAGGACAAAGTTCTTCAGAATTCACTTCATTTATAACTGGACGATTTTCATCTAGTGTGGAACAAACAAGCCAGCAAATACAAACCACTCAGATTTCATCTACCACTGAACCAGAATCTACATCGAGAGGACAGTCTACTTTTACAACAGCTTTAACACCTATGAGTCTGACCTCATTACAGTCGTCTACCATTGAAAGTGGTTTAACACAACAAGCTACATTGTCAACAACAGGAACGGCTTCATCTCCTGCACAACAATCTACTACGACTGAAGGACAAAGTTCTTCAGAATTCACTTCATTTATAACTGGACGATTTTCATCTAGTGTGAAAAAAACAAGCCAGCAAATACAAACCACTCAGATTTCATCTACCTCTGAACCAGAATCTACATCGAGAGGACAGTCTACTTTTACAACAGCTGTAACACCTATGACTATGATCTCATTACAATCATCTACCATTGAAGGTGGTTCAACACAAGAAGCTACATTGTTCACAAAAAGTATGACTTCATCTCCTGAACGACCATATCCTACGACTGAAGGGCAAAGGACCTCAGAATTCACTTCATCTGCAATAACTGGATGTCTTCATCTAGTGTTGAACAAACAAGCCAGCAATCACAAACCACCCAACCTCCGACTACTAGAGATTCACAGGCTACAGAGACAGCACAATTAACTCATCCAACAGCCGTGACACCTATGAGCCTGACCTCTATACAGTCTTCTACCATTGAAGGTAGTTCAACACAACAAGGTACATTGTCCACAACAGGTATACCTTCGTCTCCTGCACAATCATCGACTGCAACTGAAGCCGAAAGTAATTCAGAATTCACTTCATCTTTAACTGAAAACTTTACATCTAGTGTGGAACAAACAAGCCAGCAAACACAAACCACTACGATTTCATCTACCACAAAACCAGATTCTACAAAGACAACACAATCAACTTTTACAACAATTGTAACACCTGTGGGCATGACCTCATTCCAATCATCTACCTTTGAAGGTGGTTCAACACAAGAAGCTACATTGTTTACAACAGGTACGCCTCCGTCTTTTGCACCTCCATTGTCTACGACTGAAAGGCAAAGTATTTCTGAGTTCACTTCATCTGCAATACACATGTCTTCATCTAATGTTGAACAAACAAGCCAGCAATCACAAACCACCCAATTTCAGTCTACTACAGAATCACAGGCTACACAGACAGCACAGTTACCTTTTACAACAGCTGTGACACCTATGAGTCTGACGTCATTACAGTCGTCTACCATTGAAGGTGGTTCAACACAACAAGCTACATTGTCCACAACAGGAACGGCTTCATCTCCTGCACAACAATCGACTACGACTGAAGGACAAAGTTCTTCAGAATTCACTTCATTTATAACTGGACGATTTTCATCTAGTGTGGAACAAACAAGCCAGCAAATACAAACCACTCAGATTTCATCTACCACTGAACCAGAATCTACATCGAGAGGACAGTCTACTTTTACAACAGCTGTAACACCTATGATTATGATCTCATTACAATCATCTACCATTGAAAGTGGTTCAACACCAGAAGCTACATTGTTCACAAAAATTATGACTTCATCTCCTGAACCACCATTGTCTCACGACTGAAGGGCAAAGGATCTCAGAATTCACTTCATCTGCAATACGGAATTCTTCATCTAATGTTGAACAAACAAGCCAGCAATCACAAACCACTCAAATTCCGTCTACTACAGAATTAAAGGCTACAGAGACAGCACAATTAACTCATCCAACAGCCGTGACACCTATGAGCCTGACCTCATTACAGTCATCTACCATTGAAGGTAGTTCAAAAGAAGAACCTACATTGTTCACTACAGGTATGCCATCGTCTCCTGCACAACCATCAACTACAACTGAAGGACAAAGTAAGTCAGAATTCACTTCATCTATAACTGGAAACTTTACATCTAGTGTGGAACAAACAAGTCAGCAAACACAAACCACTCAAAAATCATCTACCACAGAATCAAAATCTAAAACAACAGCTGAATCCACTTTTACAACAGATCTAACACCTATGAGTATGATGTCATTACAATCATCTACCATTGAAGGTGTTTCAACACAAGAAGGTCATTGTCCACAAAGGTATACCTTCGTCTCCTACACAATCATCGACTGCAACTGAAGCGGAAAGTAATTCAGAATTCACTTCATTTAACTGAAAACTTTACATCTAGTGTGGAACAAACAAGCCAGCAAACACAAACCACTACAATTTCATCTACCACAAAACCAGATTCTACAAAGACAACACAATCAACTTTTACAACAATTGTAACACCTGTGGGCATGACCTCATTCCAATCATCTACCTTTGAAGGTGGTTCAACACAAGAAGCTACATTGTTTACTACAGGTACGCCTCCGTCTTTTGCACCTCCATTGTCTACGACTGAAAGGCAAGGTATTTCTGATTTCACTTCATCTGCAATACAGATGTCTTCATCTAATGTTGAACAAACAAGCCAGCAATCACAAACCACCCAATTTCCGTCTACTACAGAATCACAGGCTACACAGACAGCACAGTTACCTTTTACAACAGCTGTGAAACCTATGAGTCTGACCTCATTACAGTCGTCTACCATTGAAGGTGGTTCAACACAACAAGCTACATTGTCCACAACAGGAAAGGCTTCATCTCCTGCACAACCATTGACTACAACTGAAAAACAAAGTTCTTCAGAATTCACTTCATCTATAACTGGACAGTTTTCATCTAGTGTGGAAGAAACAAGCCAGCAAATACAAACCACTCAGATTTCATCTACCACTGAACCAGAATCTACATCGAGAGGACAGTCTACTTTTACAACTGCTATAACACCTATGAGTCTGACCTCATTACAGTCGTCTACCATTGATGGTGGTTCAACACAACAAGCTACATTGTCCACAACAGGAACGGCTTCATCTCCTGCACAACAATCGACTACGACTGAAGGACAAAGTTCTTCAGAATTCACTTCATTTATAACTGGACGATTTTCATCTAGTGTGGAACAAACAAGCCAGCAAATACAAACCACTCAGATTTCATCTACCACTGAACCAGAATCTACATCGAGAGGACAGTCTACTTTTACAACTGGTATAACACCTATGAGTCTGACCTCATTACAGTCGTCTACCATTGATGGTGGTTCAACACAACAAGGTACATTGTCCACAACAGGTATACCTTCGTCTCCTGCACAATCATCGACTGCAACTGAAGCCGAAAGTAATTCAGAATTTACTTCATCTTTAACTGAAAACTTTACATCTAGTGTGGAACAAACAAGCCAGCAAACACAAACCACTACGATTTCATCTACCACAAAACCAGATTCTACAAAGACAACACAAACAACTTTTACAACAACTGTAAGACCTGTGGGCATGACCTCAATCCAATCATCTACCTTTGAAGGTGGTTCAACACAAGAAGCTACATTGTTTACAACAGGTACGCCTCCGTCTTTTGCACCTCCATTGTCTACGACAGGCAAAATTTCTGAGTTCACTTCATCTGCAATACACATGTCTTCATCTAATGTTGAACAAACAAGCCAGCAATCACAAACCACCCAATTTCAGTCTACTACAGAATCACAGGCTACACAGACAGCACAGTTACCTTTTACAACAGCTGTGACACCTATGAGTCTGACGTCATTACAGTCGTCTACCATTGAAGGTGGTTCAACACAACAAGCTACATTGTCCACAACAGGAACGGCTTCATTTCCTGCACAACAATCGACTATGACTGAAGGACAAAGTAATTCAGAATTCACTTCATCTATAACTGGAAAATTTTCATCTAGTGTGGAACAAACAAGCCAGCAAACACAAACCACTCAGATTTCATCTACCACTGAACCAGAATCTACAAAGAGAACACAATCAACTTTTACAACAATTGTAACACCTGTGAGCATGACCTCATTACAATCATCTACCATTGAAGGTGGTTCAACACAACAAGCTACATTGTCCACAACAGGTACGCCTCCGTCTTTTGCACTCCATTGACTGCGACTGAAAGGCAAAGTATTTCTGAATTCACTTCATCTTTAACTGAAAACTTTTTCATCTAGTGTTGAACAAACAAGCCAGCAAACACAAACCACCCGATTTCATCTACTACAGAACCAGATTCTACAAAGAGACAACACAAACAACTTTTACAACAAGCTGTGACACCTGTGAGCATGACCTCATTACAATCATCTACCATTGAAGGTGGTTCAACACAACAAGCTACATTGTCCACAACAGGAACGCCTCCATCTTTCCTGCACCTCCATTGTCTACGACTGAAAAACAAAGTATTTCAGAGTTCACTTCATCTATAACTACACATGTTTTCATCTAATGTTGAACAAACAAGCCAGCAATCACAAACCACCCAATTTCCGTCTACTACAGAATCACAGGCTACACAGACAGCACAGTCTACTTTTACAACAGCTTTAACACCTATGAGTCTGACCTCATTACAGTCGTCTACCATTGATGGTGGTTCAACACAACAAGCTACATTGTCCACAACAGGAACGGCTTCATCTCCTGCACAACAATCGACTACGACTGAAGGACAAAGTTCTTCAGAATTCACTTCATTTATAACTGGACGATTTTCATCTAGCGTGGAACAAACAAGCCAGCAAATACAAACCACTCAGATTTCATCTACCACTGAACCAGAATCTACATCGAGAGGACAGTCTACTTTTACAACAGCTGTAACACCTATGACTATGATCTCATTACAATCATCTACCATTGAAGGTGGTTCAACACAAGAAGCTACATTGTTCACAAAAAGTATGACTTCATCTCCTGAACGACCATTGCCTACGACTGAAGGGCAAAGGATCTCAGAATTCACTTCATCTGCAATACGGAATTCTTCATCTAATGTTGAACAAACAAGCCAGCAATCACAACCTACCCAAACTCCGACTACTAGAGATTCACAGGCTACAGAGACAGCACAATTAACTCATCCAACAGCCGTGACACCTATGAGCCTGACCTCATTACAGTCATCTACCATTGAAGGTAGTTCAACACAACAAGGTACATTGTCCACAACAGGTATACCTTCGTCTCCTGCACAATCATCGATTGCAACTCAAGCCGAAAGTAATTCAGAATTCACTTCATCTTTAACTGAAAACTTTACATCTAGTGTGGAACAAACAAGCCAGCAAACACAATCCACTACGATTTCATCTACCACAAAACCAGATTCTACAAAGACAACACAATCAACTTTTACAACAATTGTAACACCTGTGGGCATGACCTCATTCCAATCATCTACCGTTGAAGGTGGTTCAACACAAGAAGCTACATTGTTCACAACAGGTACGCCTCCGTCTTTTGCACCTCCATTGTCTACGACTGAAAGGCAAGGTATTTCTGATTTCACTTCATCTGCAATACAGATGTCTTCATCTAATGTTGAACAAACAAGCCAGCAATCACAAACCACCCAATTTCCGTCTACTACAGAATCACAGGCTACACAGACAGCACAATTAACTTTTACGACAGCTGTGACACCTATGAGTCTGACATCATTACAGTCGTCTACCATTGAAAGTGGTTCAACACAACAAGCTACATTGTCCACAACAGGAATGGCTTCATCTCCTGCACAACCATCGACTACGACTGAAGAACAAAGAATTTCAGAGTTTACTTCATCTATAACTGGACAGTTTTCATCTAGTGTGGAAGAAACAAGCCAGCAAATACAAACCACTCAGATTTCATCTACCACTGAACCAGAATCTACATGGAGAGGACAGTCTACTTTTACAACTGCTATAACACCTATGAGTCTGACCACATTACAGTCGTCTACCATTGATGGTGGTTCAACACAACAAGCTACATTGTCCACAACAGGAACGGCTTCATCTCCTGCACAACAATCGACTATGACTGAAGGACAAAGTTCTTCAGAATTCACTTCATTTATAACTGGACGATTTTCATCTAGTGTGGAACAAACAAGCCAGCAAATACAAACCACTCAGATTTCATCTACCACTGAACCAGAATCTACATCGAGAGGACAGTCTACTTTTACAACAGCTGTAACACCTATGACTATGATCTCATTACAATCATCTACCATTGAAGGTGGTTCAACACAAGAAGCTACATTGTTCACAAAAAGTATGACTTCATCTCCTGAACGACCATTGCCTACGACTGAAGGGCAAAGGACCTCAGAATTCACTTCATCTGCAATACGGATGTCTTCATCTAATGTTGAACAAACAAGCCAGCAATTACAACCTACCCAAACTCTGACTACTAGAGATTCACAGGCTACAGAGACAGCACAATTAACTCATACAACAGCCGTGACACCTATGAGCCTGACCTCTATACAGTCTTCTACCATTGAAAGTAGTTCAACACAACAAGGTACATTGTCCACAACAGGTATACCTTCGTCTCCTGCACAATCATCGACTGCAACTGAAGCGGAAAGTAATTCAGAATTCACTTCATCTTTAACTGAAATCTTTACATCTAGTGTGGAACAAACAAGCCAGCAAACACAATCCACTACGATTTCATCTACCACAAAACCAGATTCTACAAACACAACACAATCAACTTTTACAACAATTGCAACACCTGTAGGCATGACCTCATTCCAATCATCTACCGTTGAAGGTGGTTCAACACAAGAAGCTACATTGTTCACAACAGGTACGCCTCCGTCTTTTGCTCCTCCATTGTCTACGACTGAAAGGCAAAATATTTCTGAGTTCACTTCATCTGCAATACACATGTCTTCATCTAATGTTGAACAAACACGCCAGCAATCACAAACCACCCAATTTCCGTCTACTACAGAATCACAGACTACACAGGCAGCACAGTTAACTTTTACAACAGCTGTGACACCTATGAGTCTGACGTCATTACAGTCGTCTACCATTGAAGGTGGTTCAACACAACAAGCTACATTGTCCACAACAGGAATGGCTTCATCTCCTGCACAACCATCGACTACGACTGAAGAACAAAGCATTTCAGAGTTTACTTCTTCTATAACTCGACAGTTTTCATCTAGTGTGGAAGAAACAAGCCAGCAAACACAAACCACTCAGATTTCATCTACCACTGAACCAGAATCTACATCGAGAGGACAGTCTACTTTTACAACTGCTATAACACCTATGACTATGATCTCATTACAATCATCTACCATTGAAGGTGGTTCAACACAAGAAGCTACATTGTTCACAACAGTATGGCTTCATCTCCTGCACAACAATTGCCTACGACTGAAGGGCAAAGTTCTTCAGAATTCACTTCATTTATAACTGGATGTTTTCATCTAATGTTGAACAAACAAGCCAGCAAATACAAACCACTCAGATTTCATCTACTACTGAACCAGAATCTACATCGAGAGGACACAATTAACTTTTACAACAGCTGTAACACCTATGACTATGATCTCATTACAATCATCTACCATTGAAGGTGGTTCAACACAACAAGGTACATTGTTCACAAAAAGTATGACTTCATCTCCTGCACAATCATCGACTGCAACTGAAGGGCAAAGGAATTCAGAATTCACTTCATCTTTAACTGAAATCTTTTCATCTAATGTTGAACAAACAAGCCAGCAAACACAATCCACTACGATTTCATCTACTAGAGAACCAGATTCTACAAGAGACAACACAATCAACTTTTACAACAATTGTGACACCTGTGAGCCTGACCTCATTACAATCATCTACCATTGAAGGTAGTTCAACACAAGAAGCTACATTGTTCACAACAGGTATACCTTCGTCTCCTGCTCCTCATCTCTACAACTGAAAGGCAAAATATTTCAGAATTCACTTCATCTTTAATGAAATGTCTTCATCTAATGTTGAACAAACAAGCCAGCAATCACAAACCACCCAATTTCCGTCTACTACAGAATCACAGACTACACAGGCAGCACAGTTAACTTTTACAACAAGCTGTGACACCTGTGAGTCTGACCTCATTCCAATCATCTACCATTGAAGGTGGTTCAACACAACAAGCTACATTGTTCACAACAGGAACGGCTTCATCTCCTGCACAACCATCCATTGTCTACGACTGAAGAACAAAGCATTTCAGAGAGTTCACTTCATCTATAACTCGACAGTTTTCATCTAGTGTGGAACAAACAAGCCAGCAAACACAAACCACTCAGATTTCATCTACTACTGAATCACAGAATCTACATCGCAGGACAGTTAACTTTTACAACAGCTGTAACACCTATGAGTCTGACCTCATTACAGTCGTCTACCATTGATGGTGGTTCAACACAACAAGCTACATTGTCCACAACAGGAACGGCTTCATCTCCTGCACAACAATCGACTATGACTGAAGGACAAAGTTCTTCAGAATTCACTTCATTTATAACTGGACGATTTTCATCTAGTGTGGAACAAACAAGCCAGCAAATACAAACCACTCAGATTTCATCTACCACTGAACCAGAATCTACATCGAGAGGACAGTCTACTTTTACAACAGCTGTAACACCTATGACTATGATCTCATTACAATCATCTACCATTGAAAGTGGTTCAACACCAGAAGCTACATTGTTCACAAAAAGTATGACTTCATCTCCTGAACCACCATTGTCTACGACTGAAGGGCAAAGGACCTCAGAATTCACTTCATCTGCAATACGGATGTCTTCATCTAATGTTGAACAAACAAGCCAGCAATCACAACCACCCAAATTCCGTCTACTACAGAATTCACAGGCTACAGAGACAGCACAATTAACTCATCCAACAGCCGTGACACCTATGAGCCTGACCTCATTACAGTCATCTACCATTGAAGGTAGTTCAACACAACAAGGTACATTGTCCACAACAGGTATACCTTCGTCTCCTGCACAATCATCGACTGCAACTGAAGCGGAAAGTAATTCAGAATTCACTTCATCTTTAACTGAAAACTTTACATCTAGTGTGGAACAAACAAGCCAGCAAACACAAACCACTACAATTTCATCTACCACAAACCAGATTCTACAAAGACAACACAATCAACTTTTACAACAATTGTAACACCTGTAGGTATGACCTCATTCCAATCATCTACCGTTGAAGGTGGTTCAACACAAGAAGCTACATTGTTCACAACAGGTACGCCTCCGTCTTTTGCACCTCCATTGTCTACATCTGAAAGGGCAAAGTATTTCTGAGTTCACTTCATCTGCAATACACATGTCTTCATCTAATGTTGAACAAACAATCCAGCAATCACAAACCACCCAATTTCCGTCTACTACAGAATCACAGGCTACACAGACAGCACAGTTAACTTTTACAACAGCTGTGACACCTATGAGTCTGACGTCATTACAGTCGTCTACCATTGAAGGTGGTTCAACACAACAAGCTACATTGTCCACAGCAGGAATGGCTTCATCTCCTGCACAACCATCGACTACAACTGAAGAACAAAGTTTTCAGAGTTTACTTCATCTATAACTGGACAGTTTTCATCTAGTGTGGAAGAAACAAGCCAGCAAATACAAACCACTCAGATTTCATCTACCACTGAACCAGAATCTACATCGAGAGGACAGTCTACTTTTACAACTGCTATAACACCTATGAATCTGACCTCATTACAGTCGTCTACCATTGATGGTGGTTCAACACAACAAGCTACATTGTCCACAACAGGAACAGCTTCATCTCATGCACAACAATCGACTACGACTGAAGGACAAAGTTCTTCAGAATTCACTTCATTTATAACTGGACGATTTTCATCTAGTGTGGAAGAAACAAGCCAGCAAACACAAACCACTCAGATTTCATCTACCACTGAACCAGAATCTACATCGAGAGGACAGTCTACTTTTACAACAGATCTAACACCTATGAGTATGATCTCATTACAATCATCTACCATTGAAGGTGGTTCAACACCAGAAGCTACATTGTTCACAAAAAGTATGACTTCATCTCCTGAACCACCATTGCCTACGACTGAAGGGCAAAGGAACTCAGAATTCACTTCATCTGCAATATGGATGTCTTCATCTAATGTTGAACAAACAAGTCAGCAAACACAAACCACTCAAAAATCATCTACCACAGAATCAAAATCTAAAACAACAGCTGAATCCACTTTTACAACAGATCTAACACCTATGAGTATGATCTCATTACAATCATCTACCATTGAAGGTGGTTCAACACAAGAAGCTACATTGTTCACAAAAAGTATGATTTCATCTCCTGAACGACCATTGCCTACTACTGAAGGGCAAAGGACCTCAGAATTCACTTCATGTGCAATAGGGATGTCTTCATCTAATGTTGAACAAACACGCCAGCAATCACAACCCACCCAAACTCCATCTACTACAGAATCACAGGCTACAGAGACAGCACAATTAACTCATCCAACAGCCGTGACACCTATGAGCCTGACCTCATTACAGTCATCTACCATTGAAGGTAGTTCAACACAACAAGGTACATTGTCCACAACAGGTATACCTTCGTCTCCTGCACAATCATCGACTGCAACTGAAGCGGAAAGTAATTCAGAATTCACTTCATCTTTAACTGAAAACTTTACATCTAGTGTGGAACAAACAAGCCAGCAAACACAAACCACTACAATTTCATCTACCACAAAACCAGATTCTACAAAGACAACACAATCAACTTTTACAACAATTGTAACACCTGTGGGTATGACCTCATTCCAATCATCTACCGTTAAAGGTGGTTCAACACAAGAAGCTACATTGTTCACAACAGGTACGCCTCCGTCTTTTGCACCTCCATTGCCTACATCTGAAGGGCAAAGTACTTCAGAGTTCACTTCATCTGCAATACAGATGTCTTCATCTAATGTTGAACAAACAATCCAGCAATCACAAACCACCCAATTTCCGTCTACTACAGAATCACAGGCTACACAGACAGCACAATTAACTTTTACAACAGCTGTAACGTCATTACAGTCGTCTACCATTGAAGGTGGTTCAACACAACAAGCTACATTGTCCACAACAGGAATGGCTTCATCTCCTGCACAACCATCGACTACAACTGAAAAACAAAGTTCTTCAGAATTCACTTCATCTATAACTGGACAGTTTTCATCTAGTGTGGAAGAAACAAGCCAGCAAATACAAACCACTCAGATTTCATCTACCACTGAACCAGAATCTACATCGAGAGGACAGTCTACTTTTACAACTGCTATAACACCTATGAATCTGACCTCATTACAGTCGTCTACCATTGATGGTGGTTCAACACAACAAGCTACATTGTCCACAACAGGAACAGCTTCATCTCCTGCACAACAATCGACTACGACTGAAGGACAAAGTTCTTCAGAATTCACTTCATTTATAACTGGACGATTTTCATCTAGTGGGGAACAAACAAGCCAGCAAATACAAACCACTCAGATTTCATCTACCACTGAACCAGAATCTACATCGAGAGGACAGTCTACTTTTACAACAGATCTAACACCTATGAGTATGATCTCATTACAATCATCTACCATTGAAGGTGGTTCAACACCAGAAGCTACATTGTTCACAAAAAGTATGACTTCATCTCCTGAACCACCATTGCCTACGACTGAAGGGCAAAGGAACTCAGAATTCACTTCATCTGCAATATGGATGTCTTCATCTAATGTTGAACAAACAAGTCAGCAATCACAAACCACTCAAATTCTGTCTACTACCGAATTACAGGCTACAGAGACAGCACAATTAACTCATCCAACAGCCGTGACACCTATGAGCCTGACCTCATTACAGTCATCTACCATTGAAGGTAGTTCAACACAAGAACCTACATTGTTCACTACAGGTATGCCATCGTCTCCTACACAACCGTCAACTACAACTGAAGGACAAAGTAAGTCAGAATTCACTTCATCTATAACTGGAAACTTTACATCTAGTGTGGAACAAACAAGTCAGCAAACACAAACCACTCAAAAATCATCTACCACAGAATCAAAATCTAAAACAACAGCTGAATCCACTTTTACAAAAGATGTAACACCTATAAGTATGATCTCATTACAACCATCTACCGTTGAAGGTGGTTCCACACAAGAAGCTACATTTTCCACATCAGGTACATCTTCGTCTCCTGCACAACCATCGACTTCGACTGAAGAACAAAATGCTACATTGTCCAAAACAGGTATAACTTTATCTCCTGGACCACCATCGCCTACAACCGAAGGACAAACTATATCAGAATTTACTTCATCAAAAACAGGAATGTTTTTTTCTAGTGTAGAACAAACAAGCCTGCAGACAAATAACACTCAATTAACATTTACAGCAGAATCTATGAGCATGAAACCATTCCAATCATCTACAAGTGAAAGTGGTTTAACACTGAAACCTATACTATCCACAACAGGTACAACTTCTCGATCTACTATAACAGAAGGACAAAGTATCTCAAAATTCACTTCATCTATAATAGGAATGTCTTCCTCTAGTGTAGAACAAACAAGCCAGCAGAGACAAACCATTATTTCAACTTCAGTCACAGAACTACATTCAACACCATCAATTAATTCAACATTTCCACAATTGGAAAGTACTGGAACAATTTCTTCAGACTCACCAACCTCACCCACTAATCCTAACTCACAACAAACAATTACCCAGTTTTTTACCGCCCAAACATTTAATATTTCTACATCATTCCAGTCAAGTGCCTCTGCTCCAACTAGCACCCAGAAAACGTCATCAAAATCAACAGAATCTCATACAGTTGCAACAACTCAAAACTGTCTAGACAATTGTCAGTGTAATGGGTCCCCATGTATCTTCAATGTAACATCTGGGAAATGTCGGTGTAAATGCAGTCCTTTCACTTTTGGAGATTCTTGCAATTTTGCAAATGATTCTTCCACGGTTACTTGGTGTAAGTATTTATCATACTAATCCTTAATGATCATGCCATTAATCATTAATCCTATATATATATATATATATATATATATATATATATATACACAAACCATTACAAAATCATTACATTTTGTGGTAATTTGTTCACTGTTCACTATGAATATTGGATCAATATTCCGTTCGCGCACCTTGATACTTGTGGATAAATTGTGAAGTGTGATAAATGTTGTCCTAATTTGCAGCTCATTTTAAATCTTTCTCATGTTATTATTTATTTGCAGCTGAAAGCACTCCCACAAGGAATGCAAGTATCTCTCTCAGAATTATAATGGACTATCTTACAGAGTATGAAAATTTGATCTCTCCAGAATCAAAAAAACTAATTTCCATCATAAAACGTGAGGTAATTTCTTCACAAACCATCATATTTTTTTTTACAAAAAAAAAAAATCACAAACAATAATTTATTACATATAAATAATTCTATTTCTAAAATAAATATAAAATTTTTTTGACAGCTTTCAATCCTTTGTAAAAGAGCAGATACACAAAACTTCAAGGATGTGCACATACGTAGGCTAACGTAAGTTGATTTCTTTTGAGTTTTAAATATACAGACTATTTGCTAAGTAAAACACATTAATATATGGCATGTATTTTTCTCATTTAGGCAAGGCAGTGTAATTGCAGAAAGTATTGCAGTGTATAACTATCCTAACAACAACTCACAAATAATGTTTCTGAATAACGATTTGGAACCCACCTTGGAAAAAATCTTTAATGATTCAGATTCATTTAAAAATCTCAGCATAGCTCTTGGAAATGTTTTCATCCAAGATGCCCGAATTACCATGGAGCCAGTTACAATATCAAGTAAGTTTTTGTAAACTTTTTTTTTTTTTTTTTTTGTAAATTTAGCATATTTATAAAACAATAAGCAAGACTTAGTTTAAGGGACATGTGGAATACTGTTCTAATATGGCTAATATGGCCCCAACTAACTCTCCACAACACAAGGCTGCAATTCAACTAAATAAGCACTACATAACAGAAGCAAGCTGTAACACAATAAAATTAACACAACGCAACGGAAATAACCCACAGCACAATTAAATGAGTCCTATTTTGTTGTGTTGTGCTCTACTGGGCCACGGTACTTTTTCTTTAATTAGAATATCACATTTTTTTATCTTTGTTGTGTAGATATAACAGATCTACGTCCATTTGTGCAATGCACAGTGAATTTTGCAAACATAACACCAGAGATTGAAGATAATGAATGGGTGTGTGTGGGACCATGCAAAAAATATCCCAAATTCTGTAATCAACAAGGTGAATGCCGAAATGCAATAAATGGACCACAGTGCAGGTAAACCTTTAAAAATGTTAATAACTAAATGCATAGTGGCCTATATATATATACACACACACACACACTACAGCTTAATTTCAAGAATTTACATCATATTTAAATAAGCAATTCAAACTTAACAATAACTGCATTCAAATGATGAGCAATAACAAAATATTCACAAGTCAATGTCTTTTGAAACATAGAAATAATTTCTTATCAACTTATCCACTCCTATTTATTTTTTATAATTGTCTAGGTGTAACAGTTCTGCCTTTGAGGAGTACTATGGAGCTCAGTGTGAGCTTTACAGCAGAGGAGCCGGTTTCTATGCTGTTCTCTTTGGCTGTTTAGCAGCTTTTGCTCTACTTATCATTGTCTTGGCTGCGATGATTGTGGTGCTCTACAGAGCCAAGAAGAGGTCTGTATAACTGTTTATGTGACTTATTCAAAGTCCAAAACACACAAATAGCACTGTGATTTAATTTCAGCAGAACATCAAGCAAAAGGAGATTATCGTTTTTTGATGATGACTTCTTTGATTTTACATCAAGAGGTATGCAATCAATTTGTTGCTTTTGCATTATTTATTATATATAAACCAGCAGCAGTACAAGAAGAAACCCATATATCAGAAAACATGTGAGAACTTTTAACTATGTTATTTCAGGATCAACAGACAGAGGTTGTGGGCATCAAAACTTTTCAGTCACAGAAGATTCAGAATCTGGGTCTTTCAGCTCATACAATGAAAAAAAACCTGTACGGTAGGATGAGCAATTGTGCATTTCATTTAATAAATATACTATGATACAGGAAACAAGAAACGTATCAAGGTGGTTGTTAATTTAATTGATTAATTTATTTTTTATTTATTTCCCCCCTCTCTGCTACAGATAAAAGAGCAACTGAAGTGAAGTGGTGGGATGTCTGATGAACAGAACTTTTATGAAAAGACATTATTTAAAATATTCTTAAAAAAAACTTGCCCACTCAGGAAGTCAACATAATAATGCATACATTTGCTACACAAGAACAATGTATAAAGTCACTTATAAACTCAAACGCATTTATCTGCAAACCAGCACATGCATAGATCAATAATTAACACATTTGTAATTAAATATGTGGGGGTTGTTAAAATATGATCCAGAGCATTACACAAGCACTCACCAGACAACAGGAGTGACGCCACCGACGCAATCACAAAAGCACCCTGTTGCACACATGCCTTGTATTTTTTATGATTTTTATGATTTCTGTTATGCTTCAGTAAAGGGCACACTTTTTATGGTTTGTGGTTTATGGTTTATCTTGTAAAATCCTTTAAAATATCAGCAACAATAGTGGAATATAAGGAAGAAAAGGAGGAATGCAAAAAGATTTTTAATGTTTGTTTTTGTTGACTGTACTCTGCATAACTGTTTATTTTCTATTGGTTTTGATATCATAGCAGGGTTTTGCTTGTTTACACGGGGGAGGCATTTAATTTAACATATTAAATATTTTTGTGAAATCATATTTATAGTGAAAACAGCTGTGCTGAATATACAGTATCACAGGTTTTTATTTATTTTATTTTTTTATTTTTTTTACGAAAAACAAAGCATACATGTGTTACTATTTATTGGCTACACTGAACATCATGTTCATCAAAAAAATGTCACTAGGAGGCACTACAGACTTAATTATAATCTATGCTGTCTTCCCCTGTTTGGCTGATGTTATTATTTGTAATTGTAGGTTGGTCCATCTCAAACTCTCCAGTCCTATTTCGATTTCAAAATAAAAACATATATCTAACATACCACGTTTAGAACTTTGTACTGCTTTAACACTTTCATAATACAAAAAAGTTCTAAATGTTATTAGCGCTGACACACTGCATTGCACAGATTGATTAATCTGTTCTAATAAACCTCACTAAATTGTTTAAATAAACATTTCATTAAATTGAAGCTGTATGCAAATATGCCACACCTGCATGATCACATATTATGCTTGTCTGCTATGGACAAATAAAATAATATTCTAATCATACATCATCTTTTTTGAGTATACAAAATATTAATAAGTCACCTAACATTAGCCAAATTTTCTCAGCACTGACTAGGAAGTTAATTATTCTTGCAATACATTTAAACCCTTTGTGTGGTAATTAGCCACACTAGTCATAAGCTTACTTTTTCAGATTTTATTTTTTTCAGTCACTATTAAAATGCTGTAAATATGGCAAAGAATAAAAGGAAAGGGGAAAAATATTTGAGGGGGGGGATAGGGTGTGATTTTGGTTTAGTCTTAAGTAATTATAATTAGCTTTATATAAACCAATAGAAGTGTGTCCCCATATATGTGTGTGTGTGTGTGAGTAAGTGAATGTTTTCATTGGGTTGACAGATAATAGTCAGGGCCATCTAAACTAGTTGTTTGCTTTATTTGGACCTTAATGTATGTGGTTCAACCATAGATCCTCCCTATTGTCTGCTTTTGATCGAGCTGTGATTAATCAGGAAGTTTATCTTTTTTTTTAAGAGTTGAATTACTGGTTTGCAAAGCGTCATTTCCATTTTACAGGTGAGGTGAATCAACTTGAAATATTTCTTAAATGACTTTTCTGTGTCATTACTATTATTTTGAATATAACTATTAATTTTCAATAAATTTCACTAGATTAAGTTGTGTGTTTTTTTATACACACACATATATATATATATATATATATATATATATATATATATATATATATATATATATATATATATATATATATATATATATATATATATATATATTCATATAACATAAATGTTAGATAAAAATAGGGATATTGCCTTGACAACTAGCTGAAAAAAGTTTTGAAACTAACAATTAGAGATATATTTTAACTAATAAAAAGCAGAAACACAGTGAACTAAATGCAACTGAAGGTGAACAGGATAACTTTACTTCCTGTAATCTGAGCCAAATTTGTTGAGTAGAAAAGTTAACAGCTTTATCAGATTAACATGAAAAAGTGCAGTACAGAAGTAATTAAAATTTTAATTTCAAAAAGCCAGAAGCAAAATCAGTAACAGATTATGTGACATTCTAGGTGGTCAAAGTTATGGTTAATTTTAGTTTTTAAAAGTTATTTAGCATATTAAATTGAATGGTTTGAGACATACAGGGAATTTATTGTTCACTTCTTTCACCCACTTATCATTTCATCTAAAGCTTTTGGGCACAAAAAAAGACCATACTCATTCATTTCAGTTTCTATATATTAGTTAGTACTTTAAATTCTAAATTTTGGACATATTGAACATACTGTTTGCTCATTTTAACTGCTTATCATTTCATCCGAGGCTTTTGTGCAAAAAAAAAAAAAAAAAAAAAAAAAAAGACCAGAGCAACAGCATTTTCCCCAATCAGCAAGGCAGAAAATACCGGTCTATGTGAGTAATTCCCAGGTTTGCTAGATGGTGCCCTGTAAAACCGCTCCGAGACACGCATCCCTTCAAACCAACCCATTATCTTTGTGAAGGCAACCACAGAACTGATCTAAGATCGGTTTTTAAATGCAAAAGTACAGTTCACCTTCCTCCTGTCTGGAGCCAGGCCAATAGTAATGAGGCAGAGCACAGGGGCGTGGATGTGATAAAACAGGCAAAACAGCTATATCTCTGCGTTTCTCAGAGATACAACATACTTCAGAGAATGAAATACAACAGAATATTAGATAAAGACAAACTTGATTCATAAATATTTATTTTTATTACTTTACAGGATACAATAGGCTAAAAACTATTCAGTTTGGGTAAGAGAACAATGTTAAATACTTTTACACATCACAACATACTGTTCTTCTCAGTGCACTTTGCTAATTATATATATATATACACACACATATACATATATATACATACACATATACATATATATACATATACATATACATATATATACACACACACACACACACACACATATATATACATATACGTACATATGCATACATATGCATACCCACACACACACACACACACACTCAGCAGAGATGTCTATTTCTTCTTGAACTTGCCTTCATTTAATTTTTATTTTATTTATATATAGGTAAGACTGCTAAAAGGAAAATATGGTATAAATGTAAACATTTCCTGATAAACAAACTGGTAAAATAAAGGGTAAAAACCATGGCATCAAATTAATTCAAAATCCTGTGAGGTGGAAAGCTGTACTTGACCTCATAGATTCCAAACAGCGTGTCTTCATACTTTTACTTTCCCCTTTTTTTGCATGGCACTTGCTACATTTACTGAGTTATCATGATGGTTCTGGAAACAATATAGAATAATAAAACATCTCATTCACTAGCTGCCAGCAGCCAAAGTCTCTGGTGCCCACACCCACTGTAATCATGTCTAACAGGAATGCATGTACAGTAACAGGAAGATCAGTATGTGTGAGCTCAGCCAAACGCATCACAAATGGACTTTAACTCCACATAGCTCTTAAAAATCGGTCGAAGATACATTTTCAATGAGGAAGTGTTAATGACTGACTGTTTCGAATGGGCAAAACATGAAGAAATATAAATCAGGGGCAACCGTTTCCTTGTATGGACCTGTGTACGTCAAAGAGATTGTATTTGTTGAGTCTTTGTTGGGTATTTAAGAAGAAGTAGAACTATAATGGGAGGTAGTACTTGAGAAAATCCTATTGCAGACAATGGCTCACAGCTTCAAGTGGAGACAGCACTTTAAAAGAGGGGAGAAACTCATTCACAGGTTTTACAAGTATTGCTTTTTGTGCAACAAAAGAACACACTGCACCTCAGCGAGAAGCCAGGGATCGGAAATACTCCGTTCATTCAGAGGGCAACATTTCAGCTGCCGTTTTAAGCAGCTTATGAAAGCTTAAAAGCAGTGCCAAAACTGGGCAAATGTAACACATTCAGCTCTCAAATCACTCACACACACACACAACGTAGAACAGAAAAGCAATACTTAGCCTGTTCCTTTGTAACACACAATCAAGAATACAAATTGTACAGACAGGCCACATGAACAAAAGCACACAAAAGAGTGTCCTGACAAAAGCAGAAAGCATTAGTCCAACAGAAGAGCTGCGAAATTGTGTGCATATGTCAGATTGCGTGCTTGCATGCAGTATGCAATGCAATAAGATGGAATACCCTTCACTTAAAATGACGGCCGTAAAAAAATGGGGCCTATTTTATACTTCATATATGGTAGACACAAACACAAATGTAAAAGAAGCGTTTACTGACCCTATGTCCCTATGATCAGACGAACATGCTCAACTACATGTTCTGAGACATAAAAATAATCTTCAATGAGATATAAAATGAGACTATGAAAATGTACAACACTGAAGTATGGAGGTACCAGACCAGCTAATACCAAACAACTGCACCATCATTTCAACACTTACATTTCACATAGAAATTAACTTAAAAAAAGAAAAAAAAACAACAACAACAAAAAAAAACAAAATAGTTTGAGCTCGCTCTAAGAGAACTGTTACAACTATTTCCAAAACAAGAGAAATCCCAGTAACTGCAATTCATACGTAACTCGCTCAGAGCGATAGAACAAAGCTGCGACAAAGCAGCGGAAAAAGTCTTCATACCAAGTTTTTTCATACCAAGTCTATTTGGTGCGTCATTTTCTTTTTGCTTTGACAGTCCCAGTCCAAACTTGAATTCGAGGCATCAGTGCCTCGACTCGCCGTGCTGTCTGTTAAATACTTCTCATGTTTGTCCAGATACGATGGACGTTGTGGCAAAAGGAAGTAGTGCGTAGTGCTTGCTTTCCTGCCGTTCTCCATGACAGGCAGAATGCATGGGGAACCTTCACTATTCTGTCGTTGCAGGCCACGACTGACATATTTAGGGTCCGGGGCAAAGCTCTGTGTTGGGGGCATGATCCCGTTGAGGTACACTGGAAGGCTCTTTGGGCTCGGAGTGCGTGAACTACCGCTGGATAAAGGCTCTCTAGGAGGTACTTTCGGAGGTCGGTCGTCGTCGCTGTGGGCTCCAGGTGAGACTTCGGCTGACCAGCGGCGGTAGTCTCCAGTCTTGATTGGTCGTGGCGGAATAGGGACTCTGGGAGGAACTTCCGGTTTATCCAGGCCTTGCATGTTCCGGTGGTGACTGGACAGCCGAAAGGAGGTGGGTTTGTTGAAGCAGCCAGCGGGGCCAGAATGGGAGCGCCGCAGCTTCCTTTGCGTACGTTCCTGCTGTCGGAAACAGTTTTGCTGCTGCTGCGGTTGCTGTTGGTGGTGGTGGTGATCGCGGAGTTCCTGTTCTCTCTGCTGGGTTTCCCGCTCCTGCCTCAGTTTTTGTGGCTGCATCTGTGGCTTCTGCATGGAGGTTGGACCTTCAAAGTATGCGTAGTTTATCTGTCCACAGCCCCTGAAACTCCTCCGACTGGGCATTCCATAGCGGAAAGAAGAGTGTTTTGAGGAAGATTCTGAAACTAGGCAGCGATTGTCATCTCCATTGAAGAACTCTACCTCACTGTCCATAGCCTGATCCGGGGAAAGCTCTGCTGAACCAGGAATCGGGGGAAGGGGTTTGGTGACTCGGCTGGGTGTCTGTGGAGGACTGATGCGGTCAGATACTGTTAGACGTTGAAAGCAGGGAACCACTTGGTCGTCTTCAGCAGGGCTGGATGTAAAAGAGTCTGTGTGCAAGGTGAGCTGGGAAGGTCTTGGTTTTTTGGGGGGCAAGGGCTGGCCTACTGGGTTGTTTGGTGACTGAAGAGGAGTCCGCTGTTCTGTTTAAACAGGAAGGTAGCAGAGAATGATCACATATGAGCACACTTTTATACAAATTATGAAACCTAAAAACATAATCAATGCCATCTATGTAAAAAAAGTGACCACAAGTGACAACAAAAATTGCACTTCATCTTTAAGCTTATGACTTTTTCCAATAGTAATAATCACTGTTTTAATATAGTAATGTATCACTATACATTACATTTGGCAAATGCATTTATCCAAAAATCTGATTTTAAATCAGTTTGTTCAATCCCTGAAATCCAACCCATGACCCTGGTGTTGCTAGCACCATGTTCTACTATTTGAGCCACACACTTCAATGCATTATTGCACCTTTTATTTATCTATTGACAACACTGTCTCTACTATTTAGTACATGAGTTTATGGAACTGATAAACACCATTTTTTGGGCAAGTCATTGCAAACCCATATTTTTTTTTTTTTTTTGCAGATAACTTTACAGTTCTTTCCATAAACAGTCACTATCAGTCTCCAAAAAAAGAGGGAAAGAGAATTAAATATAAAAGTATCACATATAATATATATCACAAAATTAACCTTGTCAGACATACAACAACTTTATTTGAGAAAAAGATTATATGTGCAGTTAAAAACCTTCCCATCCACTTCTTTTAAATTGAATAAAGCTTGTCAACAAATAGCACATGTTGTAAAGTCTATTTTTAACGGGTTATCTGTTTGTTTGTTTGTTTTTTGCTGTTTGGTGCCATTGTCCATGGCTACTCTCAATTGTCAATAAATGTAAATAAAGATGCTTTAAAATCACACCATACAGGTTTGAAATGAAATGAAGGTAAGTGAACTTGTCATAATGACAAAACGTATGTTCTAATGTAACTTACTTTCCGCTCCTAAAAACGATGGCAGCACCTGTTGCCGGGACTGAATGTTATAATCCATAGAAGAATCAATGTTGAAGTATATGCTGTAGATTAAGAATAGGAGACCTAATAAGACACAATCTGAGGTTCATTAACATCATATGAACCATGTTAACATCACAAGCCATTTTCTGTTTTTCTGCTCAGTCATGCAAAGCATGTCCAGGGACTTGTAAAACTAATCCATGTTCAACACGAGAAAAACACACTTGTGCTTTTAGTGTTGCACTCACTTGTGTAGATCATGGTATTTCCAAGAGGGCTTAGCTCCGGCCATGCTATGCCAATGGCTGTCCCGCAGGAATAGGCTTTGCGCGGGTAAACAGATCTCCTGGGCAGTCAAGCCTGCAGTGGACATGCTCCAGCTGCAGTCGGTTCGCATTCAGGCCAGGAAATGCTCCTCCTGCCAAGCTGGCAGCTGCTGGCCTGTACCTGAAACACAGCCATGAGAAGACAAAAGCATAAATCTCAGAAACATCTCAAGTGTCTCTCAAAAGCAGCAATAAGAATAAATAAAGAACAAATACTGAAGACTCCGGCTTCTCAATTTCTCTTTCTCACTGAAAAAAGAACCCAGGAAGGAAGTATTTTCTCACATCTAGACTTTCAGAACAGATCTTACACTGAGCTCATGATGCAAACAATAGGAAAAAAACCCAAATGAGATGCTTCCATCTATAGCTTGAATGGAAAGAAAATTGAGACTTTGAGGAAAAAGCCTTGCAAGTAGAGATACATTCAGAAACTCAAATGTGCAATCAAATCTGATTCACATTTATTATATATTCATTATAATTAACTACACTTGGAAAAGAAATTGCTAGTAAATTTTACAATTACAAAGAAATGCCAATGTGATTTTTTTAAATATTAAAACACGTTTCAATATTTTGTGCTTAACTTATCTTATTTGTGTCTATTTTCATTTCGTCAGGGAATTGTAAGAAAAACAATAAAAAAAAAAAAAACAACAGATAGAAATGCAACCAAGAGCTCCTTTTAAGCAATGAAAGAGGAATGTTTCAGCTGTAAAATTTTATCATTACCTCAATTACGACCATATGAACATTCAAACCTAACTGAGATCACTGCAGTGGTTTTGGTGCTGTTGTGGAAGAACTGAGACATTGTCTACTTGTTTATGGAGCAGTGAGCCCTGGGCTATCAGCACACCATCCAATGCACCTCCTCCTCGCATCCTCTCACTTTGCAATGCAGTCAGCCATGTGCATGGGACTCCAGTCAAACTCTTTCAGAAAAGAACATTGAGCAACATTCTGCTGAGCTTTACGGCCTGTGGTATGACAAGCGCTCAGTTTGACAGCACTAAACAGCACTTATGCCCCCAAAGCCCCGAGGATAGAGCCAAACCGAATGCTCTTTTAGATGTCACACACATGAAACAGTGCAAACCGTGAAAGACTCAATCCAGTCTTGTAGGATTCACTGACAGAATGCGATTTATCACATTGCTGCATTCGATGAAATTTGTTCCCGTGCAATTGCTTTCTTCACAGAGGAAGCCATGTAATATCAATCAATGTATGCAAATGAGTCTCAAATTTCATGCCTTGGGAACACAACTAATGTTTTGAAGGAACTTGTTTCTAGTGTTACTATTAGGTGTAACACTAGAGATGGTCTAAAGCAGTAGCTTCTAAAGTAAAACGTTTTCGCTCTTTGAGAAACCAGCTTTACACCCCTGAGAACGTAAAGAGTGATGGACCCAGAGGCAAGGTTCATCCAGGTTTTAGCTTACAAACACATATCACACTCACAAGCTATCAAATCACCAACATTACGACAGTCTTCCAGAGATACAAACAACTCATGTACCCTATTAAACAGCAATTATCATTTTATAGAACATTTTATTGCAGGGCTGTTTTGCAAGCAACAGACACAATGTGTAATCATGGCACAATGCTTTTCTGCAGAACTCATTGTGATATGCGACAGATGCCTTCATGGAATATTGCAATCCAACCAATATCACACATTTTTCAGATTGTTTGTGATGCAGTAAAATCTAGTTAAAAGAAAGCAATGCACTGTCATATCATAAAAGAGTATGTGATCAAACCGGGTCAATTGGTTCAATATGGACGTGCATTTCTGTTTACCATCCCTGATCCGGTTCACAAATGCAAGCAGTCATGCATCCTGAAAGCTTTGGACCTTGGATACGGTCACTATGAGCACACAATGCAACCTGATCTGTGATAAAGAACCCCACGGGACAAGCGCTTCCTCTCACAACAGGTGCAAGACGGGCAGACTTCCTAGTGTCCGGCGCAGACATTTCTCAATGCCTTCGGGAAGACAATGCCAATGTGTTGCAAGGATGTTAAGTAAACAAAGTGTGGAAATTGTCCTCGTTGTGGTGTAAACCCCATGAACCATTCTATGAAACACTGACAGATGAACATTCATTAATTCTACCCTTTTTTACATTTAAATCTACTATCTCAGAACCAAAAACGTACATTTTGCTGCATTGTGCAAGAACGAATCAGCGAATCTTACAAAACCTCTCACTACTCACTACTTATTTTAGCTCTATTAAAACTAAGATGTCTACGATGAAGAACCACATTTATTCATTAAATCAGCATAATGTCCACATACAAGAACTGCAATGATATAACATTATAGTAAATATACCCTAAAGAAAATTTTATGCGTATGCATTGTCAAGTCGTCACTTTATAGGCTAGCGCTTTATACAATAAAGAATAATTCAAAGCAGCTTCAAAGTATTAGTGTCAATTATGCAGACTTGAGTTTGCATAAAAATGTGTTCTCTACAAGCTCTATTAATACAAGTGTCGTTATTTCATTATATTTTTAGATTACAAATCTTTAGATTACAAATGTGCTTAATTGGCAAAGTGAGGTATTTAATACCAATAGTTATAAAAAATAAGCTTATAATATTTAACTAATTTTCTTGAAGACCAGCATGCATCTGTTGGTAAACCCTAAAACACACGGCATTTCAAAGTGGCTCTAGTACACATCTATTTGTGCATATTCACAATACAAACACAAGTGTATACAACTATTTTAGGTCAATCATACCGACCAAAAATATTTCGAAAAGAGGTCGAGCAGTAAAGTGTAGAGTCATTGTACATGGCCTCAAATTACGAAATATCTGCGTCCTGACAAACCACTGATATGACATTGTGAGAAGGTATGAAGGAGAGACAGTCGCGCGCGTTCACACCCCGCTCTTGTCACCTCCGCCGCGGTTTCCTAGCAACCATACCCGATCTACCTGTCCGCTTCCGCAAACTGGCGGGATGAGTCACTAGCACTCTATCACACCTGACAAAACACACCTTATACATTTCTTGAAGTGCGAAAAAAATGACTGATATTTGCACTAAATGAAGCAACATTTGTTAACGTCACATATTGTGACACTATCACGCGTGTCTTGTCAGCTGATCATCATTATTATTGTCATAATTATTGTCAACAAAAAAACAATAAATAAATAAACGTAATTACGTTTTAGAACTTTTTCTGCACCACACTCCTAACTGAACACAAACGCCGCACGCACACGCACACGCACACACAAACTCCTTATCGGATGTCCTGTCACAGAATCTGATAATATCGTTACACACGTCACTGTCGTCATCACACACACACACACAGAGAGAGAGAGAGAGAGAGAGAGAGAGAGAGAGAGAGAGAGAGAGAGAGAGAGAGAGAGAGAGAGAGAGACCACAAACACAGACACTGCGACAAACGCAATAAAATTCACCTTAATCTCCTGACAGATTCTAGGTGTCCGGTATTAAAAGTTCATAATGCCGTAATGATCCCGTTAGGCCCGTTGGAAAGCTTTAGTTTATCGCTATAGATGCTAGAGGATGTTCATTGCAGCACTCGAAAGGTTCGTTCACAAACGGGTCTTCTGTGTGCGCGGTGCTTTAAATGCTCACTGTAGTCAGAGGACTCATAGGCCCCGCCCCTTTCAGGCTGGATTTAAAGACACAGTGCGCAAGCTGATGTTTATCTGTGAATGGCTCTGCAATAATGTTACCCTCTATGTGTTGTGCGGTGGCTTACTGTACATGTTTTGTATGGAAAGACATATGAGGTTTGATTTAAAAAAAATATAAAAAATGCAGACACACACATACTTGTTCTCAGTGTTAATGAGGGCTCTTAGGCACAGTTGTATTTATATAAAAATTGATGGTATTTTTTCTAAACGTCAAACTGCTGTCTCCGTCAAACTTGCTGAGACAAACCATGACACATAATTTGGAGAAATGTCTTTATAATTAAAAATTGTGTTTGCATTTTAATTTGTAGCCTAATGCACAAATTATTTTAATACTAATACAAAAAAATTACATGATATAATCAAAACAGTAAGAAAATGATGTCATCTATTAGCCTCATACATCAAACTTTACAGTTTCAGTCCTATTTACATTCAGAAGGTTTTTATAGATGGGTTTGTTCATATATCGCTTGCCTGATTTTATTTTATTCCGAAAAGCATGGTGAGCATGTAAAGAGTTCAGATGCAAAAGTGTCATATAAAATTGTTATAAAATTAGCATTTTTCTCAAGCTTCTATATGTGTAAGTTCACATTAATGGCAATGAATAGATTCTTTGAATAAGAGCCTGAGACAACAATGCTAATTTTAGAAGAAAATATCAGATACCACTTATAGGCTTCATGTTTTTTCTGGCTGCTGACAGAATTTAACATTATAGAATAGCTGACAAATATAAGTCAGATTATTAGTCTGAACATATTCAGTGTTCCCTGTATAGAAACACACGTCCCAAAGCAAAGTGCGATTAAAAATGAAATCCCCCTTTCTCTGAATCAGTATGAATGAGATTTGTAGTTTATTTCAAAGCCATGGTTTAAACAAACCTGTGCATTTCAAATATAACTAATAAAACAATAGTGTTTTTTTAAATGTACCTTTGAGGCAGACATCACAGCAAACAAACATTAGGTACTTGAAACCGGACAGTCTGCTGACATGTATGAGAGTCCAGAGTCCTAGAGTCAAGAATGATTTGAACAGACAGACAAAACCATGCAAAGCTAAAGGAAGTGAAAAGTGCAAGGAGAGACATTTAATGCACAGAATGAAGAAATAAGGGCCTACAGCCAGGTGAATCCACAGAGACTGACAGACATAAAGGTGTCTGACAGACATAAAGGTGGCTCCACGGCTGATAAGAAGCTAGCATGGATGAACAATGTTACGTTTTACTGCTACATTATGTTTACCAGCCTGTAGAAATGGAGCCCATATTGTCTGCAGGCTAAATGGATGTAGGTGATGTCTCTTCATTATGATCTGTGCAGGTCTGAATAACAGCTGTTGTATTATATATAATACACCTATGATTCACACCTCATATCCAGATGCCCATGTGAATGTTAGATAATGAAATCGCTTCCCAATGTTTATGCACATTTACAGTGGGATTTTAGTCAGGTGGCAGGTCTGCTGTGGACAGTACAAACCCTCAAAGCTAAAGACAAATAATAAAATGCAGCTTACCATATAATCATGCATTCTGTCCCAACCAAGCCTTGCCATGACTTGAATTGCCCTTATACACAAAAATCATGAAGAAGATTAACAGAAAATGTAACCCACACTACATTAAATACAAGCTACAATTATGACATACGTAATACCAAAGACATTTATGTTTGTTTTGTTTTTAAATTTTTTTAGCCTTTTGTTTTTGACGTTAAAAGCTGTGGGTCCAATCAAATTTTGGTGCAAATCCATTTGAAATTTGACAGGCTAATAAGGACAAATTGAGTGACATACCTCTTTTTACAAACAACATGAAGAAAAATACTTAAGTAAATAGAAAAGGCGTCTCAACCTACATTAAATGGTTTAGTATACAATATACAGTATACTGAAGATAAATGAAGATCATGTTTGGAACGACATGAGGAGGAGTAATTAATGACAACATTTTATTTTTGGGGTGAACTAACCATTTAAGTTTAACATCAAACTTTAACTTTTGTTTTTCACAGTGTAATTTTATTTTTAAAATTTTTACTGCATTGTAACCAATAAAAAATTCTACAATACATTCTATACAAATACTTTTAAAGTGCTAAATAAAATATGACCGCTAACTCCATGCCATAAGACTATTGTACACATGCACACTAAGGGTAAAGATTCGCATACGGTCAAACACAATACCACACCAAAAAAACCCTCAAAGTTCTAAACAAACAGAGCTGAGAGGCAGGAATGCAGCAGGAACAAAATGTGCTTGTGTTACAGTGTTGCAAATCTCTGTGTCTGGCCTTGGCCTCCGAACCCAATAGGCTTATCATCCGATATTTGGCCACGGATGAGCCGACTCACTTTAATCCCCTTATAATTTCAAGAACATTCCACACATTCCAGCAGGCCAATTGTGGCCAGCAGGAGAGCGAATGAAATGTAGATTTTTGGTGAACATGCACGCATGAATCGATAACCGTGCAGAGTTTGTGTGTAAACGTGTATGCTGTCATGAAACAGCATGCATTCACAAGGATTAGAAGCTATTCAGTTTGTGTATACATTAACCCAGCCAAGTCACAGTTTTTCCACCTGAATGACTCTGCAGCAGGATGCATTGTCACTTAAATAAAGGTCTGTTTCTGTGTCATTCGATGTACCTCATTTTGCAATCAGGTGTGGAGACAGAGCTGAGCTGATCTGAGCTCAGATTGCCTTGTGTTGATAGAAACACGGCCATGAACTTTCCTCTGTTGCCAGATCCCTCCCAACTCCCTACACACACATCATGCACACAAATTCAACATTCAACCACTCTAGTGTTGATATGATGTCATTGTACGCACACATAGGAAGTGCCTTATAAAGTCAAGCAGTCATGCACCTTCGGAGCAGTAAGGGTGTCTTAAGCAGGCTTGAAATGTTTGAATAACACGATAACATCAAAGTAGAGTTGGATACGCATAAGGAATACTGACCTGGATTTAACAGATTTTAAAGGCAAAATATGTTGGTGAAGTTTAGTAATGAAACAGGATATTCAGTGAGGAAAAAGATAATAAGGTAAAAAAATATATCATATTTGTCAAACCCTCTACACATTCCCTTAGTCCCAGTCACCAGGATCAGTCACCACCAACTTAATCCCGAACACACCGCCCCTGTGAACCATCACTTGTACTTCGACTAGTACACTACCTAGTTTTCCATCCCGAGAGCCAGCACCTCCACAAGATTCCGTAGAACCTATGTGCACAGACTCCTACTGCTTGGATGCTACTGAAAGGCGGCACCATGTACATAACAGACTCTGCCTCTATTGTGGCTCCATCCCCGTCGCTGCTCTCGGATGCCCGGAGTCATGCATGGAGGGGAGGTTAGTGTTACAAGCTCTACACGTTCCCTCAGTCCCAGTCACCAGGATCAGTCACAGCCCACTCAATCCCGAACGCACCACCGCCGTGAACCATCAAATTTGGAATCAAATTTACATGGACACTATTCCCTTATTCTTCTCTTCATCCTTATTATCTCTCTGTACTCCAAGAAAGACTGTTTTTGTGTACCTGAGGATAAACCAACACCAGTATTGAGGGAAGTGACTCTTACTTGTACTGGAACTTTAAATGAATGTGAACTTACCTGATCACACGTGCTTGAAGATATGTGTGTTGAACACGTCACTTACCTACTTCACTTGTGTTGTTTATATGAACTTCAATAAATGTCATAAAGCTTATAACAGCCTTTTCTCTTCTGTGTGTGGATGTGACAATATTTGTATGAAAATTTAACAGTTGCAGACCACGAAAACCATTTCAGCAGTGGAGAAAATTATAACATTCTGATGAAAGATTATAATCATGGATTTCTTTAGAATTTTGCATAAATACACCTCAAAATTAAAAACTCAAAACGTAGGCTAAGGATGAACCTAACAGTCCTGTCAATCATCATTACAAGTCTATATATGCTGCACTCATTTCACTGTCCCAGTGAAAATTCTTCCGCCATCCCTTCCTTTCCCCATCTCCTTCTCTATTTCTGGTTCAAGCAAAGCCTCAAAAGCAAGTTTAGATGGCCAGGTGAGTATGTAAAGAGTTTTTAGCTAGAAGCTTCAGTTTATATTAATTTATGCACTGGTAAGTTTATTGGATATTTGGCTTTTTATATTTTTTAAATATATTTCTTTCTTTTTTTAAGTGAAAAGAAAGCATCCAAAATACACTATTGGTGTTTATTTTGTTGTACTTTATCTATTTGCATCTATAGATTTCAAAGCCAGTTTCCCCAAATGTGTTTTTTTTTTTTATTTCTGTCAGTATTCTAAAGGTTTTAAAGAGAGATTCATATAACGTTTGCCTGATTTTATAAATCTTTTAGACATTTTCTTTATAATTACATGGTGTTTTAATATTTAAATTTAAATTTTTTGACTGGCTTAAATTTGCTGTGTGATAAAAAGAAATCACAAATTTTAAAATATGGCAATAAAATGAAACAAGAATTTTGAACATTTCTTAAGTCAGAAAACTGCAATACAGAAAAAGTTTCTCAAACCAATCTCACATTTGTCAAGTCTTAAATCAAACTAAGAGATCTCAATACGAAGGTTTCTCATGAAACAATCTGAAATGCCATCTGCATTCATCTCATAGCAAATGATCAGAAGAAAAAGTATCTGTCTGTACTTCAATAATACTGCATATGTTATGTTGTAGCATGATTATGTAAATAAACTAGTGAATTAAATCAGTTCAAACTATCTAATAGAACCAGTTTGGAAAAGATTTAGATTTCTGTTTGCCTAATTAATAATGATGTTCAGTTTTTTGCTCATACTAATAATTTTCCTTTATAAGATCTCAATATTTTGTCAGGAGCAATGATTATTAATTTTGCGTTTCTTGATATGGTTACTTGCTGTTTACTTGAATTTGATACATCACCAAGAACCACAGTTTCAGGTAAAAAAAAATTAAATAAAAATAAACTTTCACTGACCGATGTAATGATCTGAAGATGAGTGAACTAACATACATTTTTAATTTTTGGGTGAACTATCTCTTTAAATAAAAATCTAATTCTCTTGAATTTCTCTTGCAACACCTCTTCAAACCATCTCCATATGTTCAGAAGAATTCACACCTGTTGATTAAATCTAGATGGAGATGGGCTTTCTCTACAAAACCAAAAGTGTGACATGCTGGCATATTGTCATGGAGTTCCACAGGGAAAGGGTGTGCCAGTTATAAGGGAAGAGGTTGAATCATCATTCACGAGGTTACCAGGTTAAGGACCTGCACCTGTTGATGTAATCTCACTTTGCACATTCCCAAAGACAGGAACAAAGTTCAACCTGGAGATAAGGACAGAATCCAATGAATTTAGATCTTCATGTGAGACGATTAAAAATATGTAAGCTGTTTTAAAGTTTAATATAATATTTAAAAAGTCCAGGTCAATGACCTTTGAATTTTGCACTACAGACATGTTTATTATTAAGTTTATACTGTACACGTGAATGATCACATGGACTTGATGAGGAGATATAAAACTTACAATTTTAATCTGGTGGATGATGAAACTGATAAAAATATCATAATTAAGCTGTGAGGGGAGAAAGAATATAATAAACCTCTAAGGTTCTTCTGGTTGTTTACTTACAAAACACTACCTAGCAACCACATGGTAACACAGTAAATATCACTCAGAAGACCTTAGCAACCAGGAATGACAACCAAGATGATGGTTTTACACATACATACACCAAGTTTCAAAATCATGTTCCGCTGAAAATTAAAAAAGCTGCCTTTTGCTTAACACTGACTATTGCAGCATAAGTTGGAACCAAATAAGAAGCTGAAAAACTTTATTTTATTTGAGTCAGAGCAAATACCTGATTGATTATGCGTGAATGAATGCATAAACTTTACATGTTGGACAAGTTCTGCCTCTAACATGTGGTCTGGTTTACACAGACAAACTATAACAAATGTTTGGTTATGATGATGATGATGACTTTAGAGCCAGCCGGTCCGACTTTGTTTAGTCATTATCATAGAGACGTTAGGCTGTCTGGAAGGCAGACATGCTTCTGCACACACACACACACACACACAAACCAGACACACATTTAAGCAATGACACCGGCAATGATTACAGAATCCTTACTCAAACTTTTCTTCCACCCACAGCAAATATTAATCTTTTTTTTACATGCAGTTAATATTGTTGTTTACAGGAAATGGTCTTTAAGACACATAGATGTTTCGGTGATGAAGCATGAAGGTTTTGTTTCATTCTTTCTGTTTGTGTTTTATTTAAGACATGTGCTTCACTTCAATTGAAGGTCAAGAATCAATAGTAAAGGGGCGTAGCTGTGTGTTCGTGAGAGGGTGTGTTTGGTCGGTTCATAAAATACTGCTTTCTTACTTGCTGGCAGCTACATCGTGTGTTATGACATAAGGACAGATTTAAAAGTGTGAGCTGTCTCATTTATCTTACTTTTTTTTCTCCTGCTCTGTCACTTTGATATAGTGTTCAGCATATCTGCTTTGTTCAGCGCAACTTGCATACAGTTTGTTGAAGAGCGTTCTAGTGGTGCTTGGCTACGCAAAATTTTCCTGGGAATTTTCCCTTGATAATATCAGACAACTAAAGTCATTCTTTATGATAATGACACACAGGCAGGATCATCTGTCTTTCATGTGGCTCACCTCCCACGTTTCCTCACATCTCTTCTTCTGCCTATCTCTGTCAGACGGGTTGCAGGATGGAAATGCTTCTTGGCTGACGGAGTCTCCACATCAGACAGAGTCATAGTGAGGAAGACTGTAAAATCCAGACCCTGCGGTCTGATCAGGAAGGTCCCTACATAAGTAAGCCTCTACTACTGTTTTATAGACAAATAAAAGAAAAGAATACTATTAAGCTTCTAATTAGTACTGCCAGCTAAAATAATAATCTAATCTGACAATGTGATGATTTGTAGATTCAGTGCTTAAATCACAGAGTTACGTATCATTTTATCACATTCAGATATAAATATATTTCACATGCGTTCCCTGTGGCTAGACTGTGTAAGAGTTAACAAAGTTAAATAAATTTGCACCATATGTATACTTTGAGAAAATGTTTTTTGTTATTTATTTTATTTTACCCTCTAATGCAGTGGTTCCCAACCGGTGTGCCGCGGCACTAAGGGGTGCCGTGAGATCTTTTGAGGTGCCAAAATTTCAACAAAATTTTTTTAATTAAGGCAGAATCAGTGTAAACAGTATTCTCATATCATCTAGGACTAGGTATAAGGTGTTGTTGCATGCAAACTCTCGAAATGAAACAAATAAATAAATAATAATAAAAAAGCTACGGAGATTTTAAATATCTATTTCCTTATAAGGGTGCCGGGAACTTTTGAAAGGCTTTCCAAGGGTGCCTCAAACAACAAAAGGTTGGGAACCACTGCTCTAATGCTTACAAATACAGGTCCCATGCTGTCCAAATATGCATTTTATCAAAAATACAGTAAATTGTTGATAAAATTACCTAAAAAAGAACAATATATTTTATTTGTATTTGAAAACTGTTGTGTTTAACAAGTGTAAATTTATAAATGTTTTACTATGAATAATGCATGTTTGCTAAATGTGTGTGCAACACTTATCTGTAAACCACAGCTTTGTGTTAAAATGTTTAACGTTCTGCATCCTAGCATGGGGCAATGCAGATTCCAGGTTTTTGCTCTGTTTCCTGAAGTTGTCTTCAAAAGTCAGGGTCACTGTTTCATTAATGTAGCAATCAGTTTGAGTAACGTGAGAGCTGACGGATGAGGGAGTCTCTCGCGCTCCCCTGGTTTCCTGTTCCGGAGGGCCTCAGGGACACTCTGGAGAAACATAAAGACTCATACATACTGCTAATAAAGATTTCAGATGTGCTGCCCAGAGGGAAACGACCAGGGTCTGTGGTGTACAAACCCCTGTGAAAGCTTTCACGATAAGGGCACCTCCAGTACAGCTGTGATTCTCTGGATGTTCATCATAAAAGCAATGTAATGTTGACAGCTTTTGGAATTGTGTCACCTAAAATGTAGCCTTATAAGGAATTCGTCCAATACACACAATATAGGTGTGACTCGATGATGTAATCATCTTTCACAAAAGCAAAACATATTAATATGGCATCATTGTGAATAGGGTTAAAATGACATTTACCTAACCCAGTTGCTGATTCATGAGAAATGGATAGCATGGAAGCAATATTTGTTCCTAGTAAAAATAAAATGAGTTTCATTAATGGCTTCAATGGATGATGAATCTTTCCATTCACAAGCTCTTTATAGTGGAAAAGGGTTCTTTAGACTATTCAGATGTTCTGATTATGTTAGAAACTTTTCAGTTTAAAGGTTTTTTGGGAAACCATAGCATTGGTGCAAAACCCCTGTTGGGAAGTTTTACTTCAAAGAGTGTAATAGGCTTAAAACCCAAGAGGTTACTACCTATCTCTTAAAAAACCATAACCAGCAACATACATTAATTCCTGACAACACAGCCACCCACACATGAGCACAGAACAACTTAATGAGGCCCCGTACTAGCCCCTGGGGCTCACCGGCATCACTTTTTCCATCTTCTAACACAAAGTGTCCATGTGAACGCATCTGAGTTGGGATAAATGATATGTATATAGGCGAGTTTGTATGCATAGTCCTGAACAAAGCTTTATCATGGGGACACGTTGAACTAAAAGGCACTGCCTACTGAACTACACTCTTAACAATAAAAGTTATTTTTTTGCATCTATGATCCTATGAAATAACCTTTAATATTTATGGAATCTTCATAGTAAAAGTTCTTAAGAAGTAAAAAATAGTTATTTCAAGAACTTTTCACTGAACAGCTCACAGGGGAACCTAAACTGGTTAATCTATGCCATTGTCCCTTTGTCAAGAGTAAATATACTTTTCACAGCAAATGCCACAGAAGAACTATTTTTTGTACCACAAAGAACATTTTGGTTTAGTAATTTTTAGGTGTGTGAACCTTGTCCATTAAAACCTAAGCAGCCACAATAGCCTTTGTGATTAATTTGATAGGCACCTTGGTTAAATATGATCAAATTTTCACACCCACTTTCAAAAGAAGTTATGTTTAAGCTTGGCTACAATAAAATGCAAAGATTAAAACAGAAAGTCTTTGGAAAACTGACCAGCAATGCATGTTTTAGTACTTCTGAGAAAGCAGAGCATGCTAACATCTGTTGGCATTCAGAGGTAAATGACACAAGACAATGGCCTTGTACAAACACAATGTGATTCTCCACATTCTTTTTTGTGATTCAAAAGAGAAACTGAAGCAATGCAGTTACTACCTTAGCAACTCACTAAAAAGGCTATCATGCAGTGAATGCTTTCTGGGTTAGAGGGGAAAACAGTCTATGGCTCTAAGTCGGTCATATTCTGGTATTACGTAACGCTGACCTTAATGAGACATGTTATAAAACTAAACCTGCAATGCAGCTATACACTCTTATGAATGAAACAGCGGTGCATACAAAAACTACAAAAAGCCTGCATCGAAAACTTTGTGATCTCGTAGTCTTATCAAACAAAGTATGATTAGTCAGTCATCTGACTTTAATTGTTTAATGTGCTAGCTAAGCAACACTGGTTGCAATAATATGTGTTTTGCTGCTAAGCAGAGATAATGGTGTCATAAAGGTGTGCTGTCACTGAGGAAGGATGTTTTACCAAGCGTGAGGGTCTAATAAATTACTCTTAAAGTCTCTTTTATGCATGCTTTCCGGCCTTTTGCTAAACAGGAAAGCTTTAAACCTCTAAAGGGCTTGGTAAAATATAAGTCAAAATGTACAGGTTGGGAATGGTGCTTACACACTGGGCTTTAGGTGTTTAAAGGTCTAATCTAATACACAAACACACACAATCAACACACACAATGTTTTGTATTTGCCACATGGCACAAAATGATAAGGACTTTTTTTTCTCATATTTATTATAATTAAGGAATTATGTTTGAGTTTGCCTTTCAATGTAAGTTTCTTGTCCGACAGAACAGAAAAGAAAAAAATACTATTTAGTGAGACACATAACATGATGAATCATTCACTTCTGAACCACTCATTGTGCAGAACAGGTTATATGTGGTTTAAAAAATATATGGTTAGGGTATGTTAGGTAAGCGTGAGCAATAGTAATAGTCATGCATGCCTAAACAAACACCACTAATTAAAAACACACAAACAGGGCAGTAATATCTTGATTTTAAATATATACATTAACAGTCAAAAGTTGTTTTACAGTAAGATTGTTAATGTCTCTTCTACTCACCAAGCCTACATTTATTTGCCCCAAGTATAGCAAAAGCATAAAAAAACTATTTAAAATGTAATTTTTCTGTATGAATATATTTAAAATTCTATTTCATAATTTTATATTTATTCCTGTAAATTCAAAGCTGAAAAAATCTTGGAAGTGTATATAATATATATATATATATATATATATATATATATATATATATATATATATATATATATATATATATATATATATATATATATATATGCAAACTAACAAATTGTGTTATTTTGAACATTTTAATTATCAAAGACTCCTGAATGAAATTTACAGAAAAATATTAAACAGAATAACTGTTTTCAACATTGATAAAAAGAAATGTTTCTTGATCAGCATAACACATTGAATTCTGAATGATCATGTGATGCTGAAGACTAGAGAAATATTGCTATAAATTCAGCTTTGCATTAATATATTAAATTGGAAATAGTTACATTACATAAAAATAATATTTCACAGTATAGCTGTTTTTAATGTATTTATTATTACTAGTTTGTTTTTTAAAATACATACAGCGTTGGTGAGCAAAACAAAATTCTATTAAAAACATTAAAAAAAGGTACTGACCCACAAACTTTAAAAAGTACTGTAGTAAACCTGTTTTAATTTATATAAAGAGGAAAGTGGAAAGATTAAGCTCTGTTTTCTGTCAAGAATTTCTGTTCATTGAATCCGGAGGTGGCCACTCTGATCTCACACTTTCTAGTTTTTGGCAGAGTAAATGAGGAGCATGCAGCAGTGATTTCATGGGATCATGGCATTAGCCCATGTACACACTCCACATGGAGCAAACACACTGACCTCTAACTCACATTTTCCACCAAACACCATTATTTATCTAATGACCATATATCATAGTGTTTATATAATGTCATATTATAATCTAGTGTTTTAAATAAAGTTCATTCTAATTTATTAATAAAAAATGTTTCTATGTTTATGATTTTTCAGTTTATGTTTCTAAGATGGAAGCATGCTGTTTTTGTAACATGGGAAATTTTCTTGAAAATGATTTTCAAGAGACATGTTGCTGACACCCAGATTTTTGACTGTAGAGAAAGTAACAGTACTTCTGTCTAGTTGCAAATTGTAATCCAAGAGACTGCATGTACTGTTTTTTTAGTCCAATAAGTAATATCTGTGTCTTTTCAGAATTTAATAGAATATTATTGGTCATCCAATCTTTTACATTTTTAACAGACTCTGTTAAGTTAGATCATTTAAAGATTTCATCTAGACTTGCTGAGCTATATAGTTGAATATCATATTCATGGCAATGAAAATTAATGTTTTCTAGTAGTGTTACCAAGGGGCAACATGTATATTGGAAATAGCAGAGGACCTAGGACAAATCCTTGTGGTACTCCATATTTTACTGATGATAATTGAGATGACTCCCCATTAAAATAAACAAAATGGTAGCGATCAAATAGGTAGGATATCGTAAACCATCTTAAAAACTGTCCTGGAATACCCATATTTTGCAATCTATCTATGTCATGATCTGTAGTGTAAAACACAGCATTACGTTCAAGTAAAACTAGCAATGAGATACAACCTCGGTCTGATGCAAGAAGCAAGTCATTTGTGATTTTAACAACTGCAGTTTCTGTGCTGTGTTGGGGCCTTTCTGGGGCTGTGTTGTTCTTAATAAGAGGCTGAATAACCACCAAATTGAATTATCATTTACTCAAAAATAATAATTTGTTCAAACTTTCTATCTTCTGTGGGATACAAAAGTTCTGACATTCAAACAATTGAAGACAGTTTAATTTAATCTTTTGCATGTTAGCTCATGTTAAAGTACACCCAAAAATTAAAATGATGTCATCATTTACTCACCCTCATGTTGTTCCAAACGTCTATGAGTACCTTTATTCTGCTGAACACAAAAGAAGATAATGTATAGAATGGTTCCCATTGACATCCACAGTATTTTTATTTTATTTATTTATTTGTTGTCTTTTTCTTTTTTAAGACCACACACTTAATAAGGTTGAATAAATGCTGACAGAAAATTCCTTTTAGGGAAACTATCCCTGTTAAAGGGGCCACGGGATGCCTATTTTCCACAAGCTGATATGAGTCTTAACTAATACTCAAGTTTCTCAATGGTAGTGTAAAAACACCTCCCTTGCCCGGTCAAAATCAGCTCTGTTTTCATCAAGCCATTCTAATCCATGTTGCCTTAAATGCTGATAAGATGTGCTATCCCTGACCCTCTCTTCCATGAGTCATGCACAGATTATATAATGCTGGCTAACTAGCACATTATTAGAAAACATTATTTACATAAATGAACATTTGATGTAGATCAGGGATCTATGCATTTACTTCAAAAACTAAAGCATATTAATCCTCTGCGTCTTCAACAGCTCAGATCTTGGGGGTAAATGACGACTGCTATATTTATTATTATATCCAACAACTAAACACTTCAGTCACTGCAAACCCTGCACCAGAGTCGACAAAATTACTGATGACAGCTCACTTAGGGCTGGTCTAAGGTAAGGCAACCTTGTCAATCAACTATTGTGGGAGGGGCCTGTGCAGAACTACATTATTCTGACAGGAATCTCAGAACAGCTTGATTTTAAAAAAGGGGAATTAAAAAATATATTTTGAGCATTATAGAATGAATGTGTACACACAGACCTACAAAATTAAATAAAATTGAGACATTAATAAATACATGTTCTTTTGTGTTCAATAAATCCTAAAAATGCATATGTCATTTCAAATGACATGAGGATAAATAACTGGATTTTCGCTTTTTCCTTTAAATATATCCCAGAAGGCTGACTATTTATCTTGCTTACAGAGACAATTCTCCCCAAACCCACACACACTATCCTCAGATTACCTTAAAGTGATTCATTTGCCCTTTAGCTATATAACGACTTACCCATCCATAGCATATTTCATTTTAAGTTAAATGTCACTATATGCTTTTCTGAGCCTGGTTATATTTACATTTGAACTCTTGCATCTGCTCTGATATTATTTTTAAAGCTCAAACGCAGCAGCCTCTGGAAAAAAATAACAACCTCTATTTGCTGCAAAGTCTGTCTGAACTCAAAGACAAACACTACACGCTAATTAATTCTCTCACTTTCTAATTATACAAAGGCAATGTCTGATGCACTAATGCAGCACAGCGTACTACAAACATCTGGATATCTGAGGATATTCGCCGGTCATGGAGGGACATATGTGTTCTTGCCATTATAATTACGTATGTGTGTAAATGTGTGAGTGCAGGCACGTCAAAACACATAAATGTCTTTGACACTCAGAGTGGGTGGACTGTGGGTTGTGGGAGCCCATGTGGCAAAGTCCCAGTGCATGAGTTAAAAGTGCCATGTGTGCCTCCTTGACACTGACATTCCAGCATAAACACTGACACCTCATCAATCCAAATAACAGAGGAGTTGAGGTAAATGCCAGCACTCCCCCACAGGGTCAAAGCCGAGCTCACCCTTTCTGGACCCACATCTGGACATCAAGCATCTGTTTAACACTAAAGGAAGGTGTGCGAGGAGGCTGGTGATTTTAAATATACTAGATCGGAGCTACACCTCATTTTAAGATTATAAAATCAGAGCAGCATAAAGTATGTACCTGTTTGTGGATAGAAATTAGAAGAGACACTGCTGAATCATTTATACCACAATACACTGTGTATTTCAAGTAATAAATAATGTGAAAAGGCTATGTTTTTATGAATAATCTGGTCATTTTGTGACTGACAAGTTGCAAACAAATGAAAATAATCAAGTGATTTTCAAGTATTATTAAAAATGTTTCACTGGATTAAAATTGTGACTAAAGCTAAATTTCAGCATCATTACTCCAGTCTTCAGTGTCACCTTCGTAAATGAGTTAATATGCTGATTTACCGTTCAAGAAAGATTTGTTGTTATCAGTGTTGAAAATATTTAACAGTACTGTTAAACAATTAATCAAATCCAAAATAATATATGTTTGTGCATTATTTATTATGTATATACATTTACACACATGCGTGTATATATTTAAGAAATATTTGTTATATTTTATGAAGTTTATGAAAGCTTTATTAAAAGACAAAGTCAAAATAGGCAGAGAGCAGCAAACAAGAATAGCAGAGGCAAAGCACAAGAACAGTCCAGAGAGAAAGTGAGGGTCGGTTAATCGGCAGCGGCAAACATAATCTGTAAAAGGGCAAACCAGAGCAATACTGTCAGTACACAGGAAAACTAAACACAACAAACACAAGACTAGGCTAGGAAACAACAAGGAAACGCTTTTGTACGACTAGGTGAATATTCGGAGAAAGAATCACAAATAGGGCTTTAAGTACACAAGATAACAAGAGGGATGAGTTAATCAGTAGCTATTGGAACAAACAAGGGCAAGGAATGGGGAACAAAGGAACAATAGGAGACACACGGAACGGGAGCCCACCAGAGTGGGGCAGGCTGAACTGTAACAGAGAGCACAGAGAGGTTAACAATGGCCTTTGCCTCCATAGCCATAACAGGACAGGATGACAGTGCACAGGTGGCTTCTTTAACAGTGATGCGGGAGGGTAAAAGTTCATAGGTGGCCTTCATAGCCATGACAGGGCAGGACAAGGACTTAAGAGCAAAACAGGGTAAGACGAGGATTCAAAGGTGGCCTCCTTGGCCATTACTGGGTAGGACAAGGATTTAAAGACAGCCTCCGTAGCCGTGACAGGGGTTGGATAAGGTTTCACAGGTTTTGGGGATACCGAAAGGTCTGCCAAACTGAATGCCTTAAAAGCGCTTCTTGTGCTGTGGCTCTGGGTTGGCGGTCATCTTGGGAACAGTCTCTAAAGTAGCAGCCATCTTGGGACGTAACTCTGAACTGGCGGCCATCTTCTGCCGTGGCTGTGGACGATCAGCGTGGACATGACGCAATTCTGGATGATCAGGTTGGACATGACGTGGCTCTGGATGATCAGACGAGACGTGCGTGACTCTGGAGGAACAGAGGAGATGTGACGTGGCTCTGGATGATCAAATGATGATTCTGGAGGATAAGATTCACATATTGTCTGGAAAGGGGCAAACCAGAGCAATAATCCAAGAGCAGAGCTAAGGTTGTTACACAGGAAATCTAAACATAACACTTTGTGCAACTAGGCCAATACTCTGCAAAGAAAAGAATCACAAACAGGGCTTTAAGGGAGAGGTTAATTAGTAGCTATGGGAACAAACAAGGGCAAGAAATGGGGAACACAGGAACAATGGGAGACACACATATAATATAATTTATATAAATACATACATGTGTGTATTTATTTATACATAATATACACAGTACCCACATATATTACATATATATATATATATATATATATATATATATATATATATATATATATATATATATATATATATATAAATATAAGCAATAGGACAAAAAATTACAGTAAAACAAATAAATGAGTAATGTTACATTGTAAAACATAAATGTATAATGTATAAACATTGCATATTCTTAAGTAGTAATTATAAAGTAAATTACAAAATAATTATATATTTCTTCTAATGACAGTTACAAAAAAACGATTTAGTCCAGAGCAGTGCAATTTTCTTTTTTGTTGTTTGATTAACATGAATGACATACAGCAGGAATATTAGACTGCTGTCACTTTAAGAGCTATACAGATCCAGTATACTGTTACAGTTAATAGTTGCATATAGCTGTATAAAGTATATAGTAGTATAACGCAACTGATGATCTTCAGAGAGTTAAACGACTTAGTCCAAGCTGATTAGTTCATGCTGCACATGCAGCCAAAAGAGGTGGACAGTAGTGAAGTACAGTAGTAAAACACAGGTTTAATACGTAAACCCTCACATTTTTTCATTATTTTGATATAGGTAAGTATTGCTGTGTTTTTATTACATTGCTTCAGTTACATATTGCCACGGTTCAGTATTGAAATACCCATGGACTGTTAATGCTCTATCATGTTGGAAATATGCCCTACAGCAAATTCAACCCTAAACCTACCCAATATTGTTAACAAATGGAAAACAAATATCAAAAGGCATTTGTTGATGCAACTGTGCCATTTCAACTTCTTTTACACAGAACTGAACTGTTTTGTTGAACTGTAGTTACACAGGATTCAAACTGAAGCTTTTCATCACCTAAGTGGAACGCTAAGTGGAGTAAACCTACGATGGTTGGAAACCCATAGATATGAAGCTAGATATGTGTGATGCTAGCATTCAAAAGCATCAGTTTTTAATCAGCATCAGCTAGCATATTAATATTGTTTTTAAGTCATAACATGATATAATTGTTAGAAAATTACACTCTGTAAATTTGTAAATCTGTAGTGTCCATTTCTTTTCGCCCTGATTTACTTATTGGTACGTATTTCAGGTCTCGACCAGGTAGAATAATCTACAACAACAGCAATAACCAACATCAGCAGCAGCAATTCAGCAGCAGCGCAGCAGATGTATTCCACCAAGACCAAATACATTAACATTGTCATATCCATCATCATGTTAAAACCTTTAGAGAGTTGTCATGATTGATCTATGAGAACCGTCTTCATGACCTCTCTGACAGCACATACATATAGCGGAATGAGTTCTCTTTTAAACTGCAATGCTTAAAAATGCATGCAAACAATAGGTTTTCATGACAATGTAGCACAGCAACGTCAAAATCTGTACCAGTTAACAAATTTCTACGGTTAATCGTACCTCCCAGAATATCGCCCAACCCTTAAGCAGAAGCTACCAGAATAAGACCACAGACGTGTTCCCCACACGCACTCGCAAAGACCTCTAATGACACTTTTCAGTTTCACCTCATCAAAACCAGAGTTAATGTTGCTTCGGGTCTCTGGTGTCATACATATACAAAATGATGCTTTGTTTACAGCAAAGACTGCAAATCATGCTAAAAACATCTGTGTTATACCTCACTTAACAAGAACAAGAGCGGTTCTATTTATCAGACACAAGCAGGAGGGCCGAATAGACAGAGGAAGTGGCCGACACTGTTTACATTTCTGCCTTTCTGAGACACACAGCCAACATTTCCCACGCACCAGAGACTTCTTTCACCAGCACACATTAAGCTCCTAAACATATCTTAATTATAAGTATTGAATGTAAAACTGTGAATGAAACAAAGCTTGTCTTCAATCAAAATGACAAAATTGAGATCTAAGTACTATTATTTATCCAACACCTGCAAAACAGCATAAATAAACACTGTTTAATCAACACTGATTATTTGAGTTGTCCCATGAGTTTTGCGATGACTGTTCTTAAACAAAACCTTCTGTCATAAGGGCACTTATATTTCTCCTCAGTAAAGTTTGGAGCATGCTGCCTGACTGCATGTTTCTTTTTTCATTATATTTTATTCAATGGTTCACGAAACGAGTGACTACAGGGCCAAGAACAACATGTGTGGGAAGCCATGTATGAAAGTATAAAAGGAGATGATTTCAGGGAGAGTGTCTAGACATTGTGAGGGAGGAGAACATGCGATTCTAAAAGTAGATATACGCAGGAGTAATAATTAAACTGTCCTAGGTCTAACAAACCTTCTTGGCTTCCTCCATTTTATTCCTATTCTCCTTTTATAGCTGTTTAAAACAGTGCAGTTTAACAAGTTGAAACTACCTATTTAAATTACATTGTAGGAAAAAAAACTGTGCTAGTTGAACATGGAAAAAAAGATTCCCACCTTGCTCAAAGGTATTTGAGGACACGTGCATCCTGAACTATAAATAATTGCATTTCTATGAATAGTATATTTACATTTACTCTCGTGCATTTTAAAATAATACAAATCATTGCTAAACTTAAAAAAAGAAGAAGAAATTTAGTGCAACTGTTATGCCATGGTGCAATTATTATGTCATGATGATTTAAATTATTTTAATTACATTTAGATTAAACATTTTGCTACCGGTGTTGCATTAGATAAAAAAGAAAATCAAATAAAATATATCATTTGTTTGGTGTAAAAGTGGTTTTCCAAAATGCATGCAACAGTATTAGTGTTATAACTAGTCTAGTTATAGTGTTACACTCCTGAAAGTGATAGAGAAAATAAAATATACACAAATGAGATCAATGTTGATATACATTCAACAATCAGCAACTTATTCATTCATGGTCCCATAATAAATCTTTAAAATCCATGGAACCTTTCTATTAGATTAAAGGTTCTTTAGAGTGGAAAAGGTTTTGATTTCTAAATGTTGTTTACACTTTATTTTGATAGCCCACTTTAGACATTCTAATAACCATAAATAAATTTGTAACTACATCAATTCATTTTTTAATTAATTTTAATGATTTTGCAACTTTCTGTCTATAGTAGACTGCTAGGGTAGGGTTTAGGGTTGTTCTTCACACTAGGGGAATAAAAAGGAACTGTTCACTGAAAGGTTTCAAGGGAAAACAAAAGTGCTATTTTATGGCATTGCTTAGAGTGTGCACAAGATTGTAGAACTAAAAAACAATTGCTGCTTTAGATCATACTGACTTTTGTTTGCAGACTTTAGTTATTCAAGAAAAGTTACAAAATATTTCTGAACTGGCCCTCTGCTTAGCTCCGTTAAAATCTAAAAACAAATGTGATATTAAATAGATCTCACTTGCGATCTTTAATTTGGGAAGAATGTGGGGTTTCCAATTCATTTTCACACATTCTGCTGTATCCCAGCAGACACATTCCAAACACTGGTCAGATAAGATTGGTAGTCAGTGAGAACTGGCCTTTACCTAAACTATCCCACCCAATGGAGAGCACTCCATACAGGGCTATCGTAGCAGCTCCTGTATCAGCACAGGAAGCACCCTGCTACTGTTACAGGATGGCCACCCTTCAGTCGCCTGAATGCCTGGAAAACTGGTGACAGCAAATGCGTCATTGCCTAGAGCAGGGACCTCTGCTTTATGTTAAGTCAATGTGCGTGACAAAATGAGAGACTGGTGAGAAATATACAGAGGAACTAGATCCCATGGGTATTGGGTGGTCTATCTTACGCCACTGTTTTTATAGTGACGTATAAGCATGTGACGCTGAACAGGTTTTGAACACTTTGCCAATTCATTGGCCTCGGTGCACAGCTTCTCCCGGGTGAGCAATCAAGTTAACCATGACCACAGTCCAACATGTTAATAGAGCGTGACAGTTGGGCTGTGGAAAAAATAAATTATATTCGACTACTGTACAAATTGAAAAAGAGTGATTTCAACTTCATTCCATATTATTATTAAATATCTAAAAGTAAATGACAGATAATCATGAAAACAGATCAATCAAGTTACTATTATTATAGAAATAAAAATTGTGTCTACTTCTATAAATCTTTGTGAATGACATTATCCAGTCCAACTAGGACTTTCTCTTGCAAATCAGGCCTGTAGCCTATAATAAATAAAAGTTTTAATGCATTAATTATTGTAATTGTTATACTCTTTAATAACCCTTTATTATAGATTATACAACTGAGTTTATACTTCACATTTCAGATTTTTACAATTATTACATTTTTCTCAGAATTGTATTGTACTTACATCCTTTATAATGCTTCAAGGGATGCAGAATTCACTTTTTTAAAGCTTTGTATTTTAATTTATCCATTTCTTACAACTTTCTGCTGATCATTATAAGAAATCACACACTCTATGGGCAGTCACTGTTGTGATCCTGGCTTCAAAAACAGTTAGGGAGCAATAAATAAAAACAGGGATGCTAACGGTCAATTCTTATGAGGCAAACAATCACCCTGTGTACATTATAGGTCTTTGACATTATTTACAGACTCATGTTTATCCTTTTGACAAAGTGGCGCCATCTACATCGGTGATTCACCCGGGACAGTCTGGTGTGAAGAGAACCCATGGTTGCTCTAGCGACCAAGGGTAAAGAGACACCTACACTGACCACGGCACAGTCAGTGAGTCATGAGAATGAGGCTGGTTCACAGGAAATGCATCCCACACAAGTCCTGTGGGCTGAGCACTTTGGGTCAATCAGCTGTGCCAACATGAATGGAGCAGGCACACCATTAGACTTTTTGGCACTGGGTGAGAAATGAAAGGAAAAGGCACTTTGTGTTTGTTCAATTCACTGTAATGCATGTGTTTTTACAAAGTCAGTTTCAATAATCCAAATCTCACTCACAGAGTGTGATGTAATTTGCACAGATGGGCAATTTGACAGAATGCTGTCAAACCCTAAGATGACCTAATTCTGTTTATTTTTGCCAGGGAGAACTCTAATTGGATATGCACAGTTTTTCAGAAATGGCCAATGGTCAGTTTATACTGTTGAAAATTCAACATCGGCATTTAAATCTTTAGCAGTACTTTGTATCTTTCCTTAATTCACCATTACTCAATGCAATAGCTCATAAGATTGGACACTAATTAATTATTCAGTTTTCCACATTTTAGAATAATGTAACCTGAAAACCAAGAAATATCACAAATAGGGAAAAATTTTAAGAAATCTTACATTTGAGCGCCTTCATCAACAAACTTTACCAAGTCCATCCTGGGAAGTTTTAAAACAAGAGTTCAGTAATACATGTAATCTAAAAGGGATGGCTCACCCAAAAATGCTGTCATTAATTACTCATCCTCACAATATTTTTTGCACACAAAGAAAACAAAAACAAAGACTTTATTGAACTTTATTTCTTTGAAGGTTGTATTGGTTTGGATAATTTTTGACTGGCTATGTACATTTTATTGGACGGACATCCCATGGAAATTTAACCTAATGCAAAGGTCCTTTTTCACAGTTTTGCAGCAGTATTGTAGAGTAGCTCTCTTTAGGACTGTCTGATAAACTGGAGTGTCATTACACACTGAACTGAGTAAGTGGGAATTGAACAATGGCCGTATTATTGCCAGTGTCCTGGGTTCCATTCTGGCAGACTCACAGCATCTGGCACAATGTGCATTTGTTACGAAGGTTCCGTCTCATCTACACCATTGAAATTATATAACAGACTGTTCACTTCTCAGAAAGACGCAAACAGCAGACAGTATGTGCACCCTAAATAGTTTGGATGATGCTTTGCACCAGGTACATGTGATGATAGATCTATCTATCCATCTGGCCTATAAACATCACAATTTTTAGTTGAGGTACAAGTTTTGTTAAATTAAAATTTTTTGTTTACTTGCAATTCCAAAGTTACTTATACTGTAGTTAGTGAAAAATCTAAAATGGACTATCAAAATAAAGTGCCCATTTAAATTTACATTAAAATACAAATTGCAACCTATTTGAATTTCAGTTTCAATTCTACTTCTTTGCATTCAAATCCAAACTGTATTTCTGTTTGCTTTTACCATTCAAATTAATTTCAAATTCAAGACTACTGTGCCTTAAGCATTTTCATGTGTGCTGAGTCTCAAAAGTTATCTTTTCAGCAGCAAGTCTAGTAGTATTGCACTATATCAAGTTCCTATCTGTCTGTCTTATGAATGTTTACCTTTCTGCAGAATCTGTTTTTCCTTACTATCCTGGTTGTGTTTACTTTTCTCCCTGGTGCTGAGTGTTCCCAGGACATCCACGTCAGCTTCCATCTACCTACAGTTCTGATAAAACAAAGTGTTATGCACACTAAGATAAGGCTCACTAAGTCAATACCCAAATATCCTCTTTAGCCAAAAACACTCTCCACATCTTTACACAATAAAATCGTCTGTTTTGGAATGAGCTGGATAGGGGAGTAACTAAATACAAGTAGAGACACTACCTCAGTTAGAGTTTTTCAGCAATCTGACAGCAGTTTTAAAACTTTTCCAGTAAAAACTATTTTCCAATAAAGAAACAGCGCAGTGCAACCTAACCCAACATCAATATTTTTACATGCCACATTGTATTTGGCATGCAACTTACTTCAAAATGCGTTGAGAAAATTCATTTTTAAAAATGAATTAATTCCAGTTAATACTTTAATTTAGATGCATTTGTTTTCATTTGCCATGTGTATTTTAGCAACAAGGTACACGTTTCTATGCGAGTTTGTGTTATCAGAACAATTTTAAAGTTGGTAGTGCATGCTCCTCGGTCAAGTATATGATGCCCGATTTTCCTTTGTCAGTATTTACAGAGTTGGTAAGTGTATGATGCCTAAAGTTTTTAAAATTTAAAAAAATTGTGTATTCTAGCCTTTAGTCTGAAAAATCACAGAAAGTGCCCAAGTCACATAATACATGATGGATAGATTGTTAACAGCTGGTCTATGTGGTAAGTTCAGAACATTGGTCAGGACATGCAAACGTTTATTTTGTTCATCAACCTCAAAAGAAAAATGTGCCCTGTTAAAGTGTTTGTGCCAAGTGTGGAAGCTGAATGGTAGCTCATTTTGCATTTAATTTAAAATACACCAGAGTTTTTGGTCATACAGATAAGACTAATACATCTTTAAAAACTGTAAAAGGTCTCTCATTTGTGTAAACACTAACATCACAACATTAAATAATTAAAGCAAACGGTGCACTTTATAGAGCAATGTGAACCTGTGCACGTCAAAAAGATATAAAAGTAAAAAATAACTAAAACAAAACACAATGGCTGTGCGATAGTCAGACTTTCATGATGTAAAATTCAATACCTTTGCTTACAAGAATTTCAGTAAAATACCAGTGTTCATTTAGTTTATTGCAAATTTAGAAGAAATGTTTTGTTGTTTTTTTTTACTTCAAAGCCAAAGTAGTTTTAAAGCATTCATTTAATTAAAATAGCACAGCATGCTGTCACAGGTTCTATTCTTAGAAATTCAATAACTGATAAACTCTATACTTAAAAATGCAATGTAAGTTATTTTGCACAAAAGCATCTGCCAAATGCATAGATGCAGCTTCTCTAACACTGCTGCGTTAATACAAATTGCATGAACACATACACACACACACACACACACGACTGGCCAGAGGGATGATCAGTCGTGAGCTGCCTAACAGAGCTAATAGACAAATACTTCTATGAATGATGTTGAACTGCTCATTGTGAAGGGAAGGGGGGTTTCTCCAGAAAACCACTGCTAATTGGTTGGGCTGTCACATGGAATTTGTCAATTGGAATTTGTAAAACATTGTGGTTGGTCTAGCCTGCAGCCAAAAAAGTGACTGGTGTCCTTCTAAGGAAGCCAAATATTTGATTTAATTGAAAAATGGCTTTCCAGATGAGACACTTGTGACTCATGTTGAATTTGCACGGTCAGAAAAAAACACATTCATGAGCATTAAAGTCATAGCATGGCACTGAATGCATCCATCCGCCTGTAGATTAAGAAACTAATTCTTTATTCAGCTGTGAATAATGTATTGACATTCATTATGTAAACACTACAAAAAAAAACAAAACTGTTTCTTTGGACTTAGAACAGCCATTGGTAAACAACTTCCAAAAAGATTACTGGTTTGTTTAGACACATACTGTCCGTTCTTAAGGAAGCTGCTATTTTGATCAACCCAACTGTAAATGGCAATTGTGGGTCTACTGTTTCATCTATACGCAAAACCCACGCATTGTTTGTTTTACTTGTTTCCATAGTGATGTTGTCATCCATTAGAAGCTGAACTCAATAGCCCAGGCTGAGCTAAGATAATAGTCCTGGAAGGGTTTGCGTCTGTCGGATTCCTCACATCGTTCACATTGTTCAACCACTCGATGAGACCAGCGTTACTCACTGGCCCCTTTTCCGGTGTATTAGAGGAAACAGTATGACTCAGATGGTTTGCCTAAACCCCCTTTCTCTCGATTCGCCCAGCTTGGCCAGGGAACGACAGTCATGCAATGTGCAGATGTTGCTCATTTTCAACTGCTTTCAAAGAAACGATTCTTGAAAAGTGGTATCCCAGTTGGGCTGGTCAAAATTAGCTTCAGGAGAAAGATCCTAATATTTATTTTCTTCTGTATTTAGGACGTATTTTATTTGTCAGCCTCAGAGGTTTTATTATAGGCTGGTGGAATAAGATCCTTCAGACTATAATAAGTAAGTATAGTCATAAGTAGTAACAATTTTATGTTTGCCAAAATTAGCAACTGTAAATCTAACATGTGGAATATGCCGGCTATGACACTTAGTTAAACCATCGTGCATTTTTTATTCTGTCAGAAAGATATGCTTTATGGCTCATTGGCACCAGCCTGTCTGGCCCAGGTACAATCATCACCACAGCTTTAAATCAAATGACAACCACAAATCACAAGAGATAATCCTGAACCAATCGATAAAATGTATTTTCCTTGCAATTTAATAACATTTCAGTTAAAAATAACAAACTAAAGATAGTCAAACCAGTTGTGGATTAAAATTAGCGTCATGCAATACATTACACTATTCGGCATATCTTTATTGAGTTGGTGATAACCAGTTTGTTTTCACCACTAAATAAAAAAATGTAAAAAGCCAACTCTGCCTTTTTTGTCACATGATAGAAACTCACAATTCTGAGGTTTTTTTTACTTGTAACATAAACTTGCAGTTCTAAGAAAAAAAGTAACAGTTGTGAGATGTAAGCTTGCAATTCTGACTTTTTTGTAGCACTTTATTTTAGAGATATATATATATATATATATATATATATATATATATATATATATATATATATATATATATATATATATATATATATTCCACATCCCTAGCCCAATACCTAAATCTAATCTAATTACATATTAATAGACAACAAAGTCATGGTTAATAGTGAGAAAATAAAGTGATCAACTTTTTGAGCCTGTCCTCCAACAAAAAATGGCCCCATAGGTTGTTTGTGCAAGCACCTTATTATGACCTATATTTACATTTTAAAGTAACCCACTAGGGCATGTAAAAATAATGGCAGTGTTGTGTTGCGTCTGTGGAATGACGTATGACATTATTTCTATTTATATAAATTTAATGTGTGGACCTTTCACACCAATCTTGCAGTAAATTTTACTAGGTGTAATTCATACGAATGATAACACCTAATCCTACGCCTAAACCTAGGACTTACAGAAACAGTGCAAAATTATGACTCATAGTGCATATACATTTTATGAGCATGTGTGTTCTCTGGGATCAAACCCATGTTTGCATTACATTTCTTCATATAATGCAATGTGCTACCAACTTAGCTACATAAAATGATTTGGACAAACGGTCGTACTGGAGGACAAGTTGGACCTTTTTTTAGCTTAAATCTTGCAATTGTGACTTTATCATATGTAAGTTGCAAGTTAAGCAATTTAAAAAGTCTGAATTGTGAGACACTAACTGACAATTGTTTGAAGTTAGAAGATTTTTTTTCTCAGAAATAGCCTTGCAATTGTAAGTTTATTCCTCACAATTCTAATATAAACGTCAAGAAAAAGTCAGAATTGCAAGATTTAATTTGTGCAAGAAAAAAAGACATCCCAATTAAAATTGTATTACGTCTCACGATTCAGAGAAAAAGAGTCAGAACTGTGAAATAAAAAGTCTCAATTACATTTTTAATTTTATCTTCAGTGATAGAAAAGTGCTTCTACGTGTATCTCCAACCATAACGTAAAGGCTTGCTCCACCCCCAAATGAAATTTTGTCATTTATCATCCACTTCATCCACTTATATGTCGTTCCAAACCTGTAAAAGCTTCTTTCATCTTTGGAATATTAATTAAGGTATTTTGGTTGAAAATCAGGAGGGTTGTGACTGTCCCATTGTTCTGTGTCAGCCACACCACAAGGATTCACTGTTTTTGTACAATTAAAAGTGTAAATACATGTAGAAGATGTATCCTTGCAGACACAGAACTGTGTATAATATGTGCATCCAGCAGATACTCTCCAAAATGGTGCTACACTGACAGTACGGTGCCTAATCACTAAATAAAGTCAATATTTTTGTTCTCTTTCCATGCAAAAATATTATTGTAGCTTCATAATGTTATGGTTGAACCACTAATAACAGATAGAATATTCTGATGATGTCTTTTATATTTTTCTGGACCATGACAATCTCATTACTTGGCAGTCAATGGGAAAGTCACCGACCTCACAGTTTTCATCCTAAATATCTTATTTTTGCTTAAATATCCTAAATATCTATCTAAATATCTGTGTTATGAAGACAAATTAAGTTTTTATGGGTTTGAAGCAACATAAGGTAAGTGATTCATGGAGTTGGAGTAAAAAAGTACCTTTAAAGACAAAGTACTAAAATGCATATTCCTAAATAATTATAAAATACATCCTGACATTAATTATTTTAACTAGTTGTACCATTATCAACCTAACTTTAAGACAAAATTGTGAAAAAAAGCATGCATTGCACTTCTTTACTTTCCTTAATATATGTGTTTTCAACAGCTCAGCAAAGAAGGTGCATAAATCTCAAGCTTTGGAAGCTAAGGGCAATTCTAGAGGCTTGTCCTTGTGCACTTGCAGAACCAGCTCTGTCGGATATGTCAGTGTCCTTTCCCCTGTCGCTGTGGGTGAGGTTTGATTGAACCTTGGCTGCTGTTGCAAAAATGGTTTTTGCAGGATAGTTATCAATTGCAATACACCAAGTATCAAGGTTGCTTGACATAATTCAGCCAACTTCCAGCTGATTTGTAGCAAATCTGTACTACATGTGAATTATCATGCTCTGATTCTTGGCTAATTTATCACTAAGTTTATTAGTGTATCTGAGTTTGTGCTTCAATGAGTTTTTTTTCCTGTAATATTTGTGGAGCAGTTAATTTTTAGCTTTGTGTGTTGCAAGCTCTTATTCTGTAAAGTAAGTTAACCTCTAAAAATGTGTGTGTGTGTGTGTGTGTGTGTGTGTGTGTGTGTGTGTGTGTGTGTGTGTGTGTGTGTGTGTGTGTGTGTGTGTGTGTGTGTTTATGTGTATCTCTTCAGGTGGGTGTGTTTGCATGTGTCCTCAGTGCTGTATGTTTGTTGTAGGTTTATGCATTTAAGTGGCTGCTTGTATCAGCATTTGTGATTGCAAATGTGTGTGTATGTGTGTTAATGCTATTATCCACTCCTATTTGAATAGATTAAGCCTTTCTTTTTCAGCCCATTTCACACCACTTGTCAGAATCAAGGTCATGACATGTTTTAATGTTGCAAAAAGAGAGAGAGATAGATAGAAAGAAAGAGAGAGACAGAGTGAAAAAAAGAACAAAAAGAAATGGTCAAACTGGAAAGTCAGGATTTATGACAGCAAGAAAAAAAATGTGCGACTGCAAGGATCTGATGAGAGATGAACAAGACGTACCCTTCCTGCAACCTAAAACTAGAATCTGTGTTACTCCTCGTGAAGGTAACAGTATATTGGATAACTATTATTGACCGTTTCCTGTTACTGTGCCATTTACTATGACCCATTTTGTCTCTCTACTGTCCAAGTGGACGTCTCCAGGCAGGCTTCAAGGGTCAAGAGGTCACATTCCTAAAAACCTCTTGGCATTCTTCCACTGGATGTGCTCTGTGTGTGTGTACAGCAGAGTTTTGCACATGGTGTGTGTGTGTGTGTGTGTGTGTGTGTGTGTGTGTGTGTGTGTGTGTGTGTGTGTGTGTGTGTGTGTTACATGTTTGAGAGCGTGTTAAAATGTGTAGTTTTTTGTAAACAACATTTCTGCTGAGCAAAAGTCGGCTGTGCTCGCACTGCAAATATGATACATGTGCTATAGTTATACTTTTATTTGCATGTTATGCATCTGTTTGGAATAGTTAATTAATTAATTTTTTTTTTACATGTCCTAGCTAAATATTCAGGTTTTGACCTTGTTTTCCTACTTTGGGTATAGAGCAAAAAGTCATTTGACCAATAATGTGCAGGCATTGTACATAATCAATCAATCATCTACACAGAACAAAGCAAATACATATAAATACCAAGGTAACATATTTAGGTTATTAAAAAAAATTATATAAAGGTTTCAAAAATGCAACTTATAAATATTCAAAGTTCAAAATACCGTTTTAAAACTTTTTAGTGTGTCTTGACAGATCACCGTAGTATTTACGTTCAAGCTGCACATAAATCGATCATCTCTTCCTCTTTACAAGCTATAGCATTAAAATAAACATGGATGGACATCAAAAGGTTTTTTGTTTCATCTTCAGACATATGCCAATAAACTGTGTTTTTCAAGTTCAAATCCACCAAAGTGAATCTATTCTCCTATCTGGATTGTTTGGCTGCAAAAATGGCAGATTCAGCATTATGATTGTTCAGATCACCTATCAATCAAGATCCCTGCGAAAAGTCAACTGTTTCATTTGTAAATGTTTAAGCTACAACCTGTACTGACACCTTTTCAATCACTTTGAATTTAAATTACTGGTAAAGATACTCAATTTGAAACTTTTAAAACTCAAACACAAGAGTAAAAAGGTTAAATTGTGTTAAATGGATGGAAACAAAGGTATTGTGATAAGATAAAAATGTATCTGTCCAAGCAAATCATGTCTTGGATTTAGTATTGATGATGCATTTATGTCCTGATTTCAAGTCCTGCTTTGTCATTCTGAAATGTCCACAAACTAAAAAGAACACTGATGTACAGTTCAGCCATATCTTCTACATTTGTCACTGAGGTGTAACCATTCTGGGGTGGTTCATTAATATTTTCTAGCAGTACAATCCAGACTTACAATGTGACAAGGAGGAGCTCCCTAATGGGCCTGTTGCAAAGATAAAGGGCTTCCCCAGACCTCAGCAGATGAGCCGGTTCTGAGTTTTTCAAGGTGGAGCATGAAAGCCACGACCGGGCCAGGGAGGAGAAGGCCGACTGCTGGTGCTTTTGTCCACGGCTGTTTGTTTTGACAGCACGCTAAGAGACAAGAGGCCTGGTGAGCCCACGTAATCCAGACACAAACACATGGAAGTATACAGCATTACGAAGGTGTGGTGCATTAGTATAACACGTCTCGCTCGCTCGTTTTGAACAAGCCATTTGGGCACTGCTTATGTCATCATTTCCAGCCTTTGCCACTCTGGAACACAAAATAAACAATGACAAGAAAAGAAGTCTCATTTTAAGATAAACATGATGGGGAGGGTGCTAAACCTTGCATATTACTCCACGCAATGACTCAGTGTTTAGACTGATGCTCTAATTCAGTGTTTGGCGGCACTAAACAGGACGCTGTTGAGAAACGTTGAAGACCCACTTCCCGAAATCTTGAAACGGTTACCGGAAATCTGACATAAGGCAACAAGCGACCCCTATTAAGGGGTGTGTTAATCTACACATACTGACAGACACATTGAGTCAGCAGTCACATTCCACTGGAGTCAAACAGCAAATTAGACCACTATCCTGAAACATACACTCTTGCTGCTGTAATTAGTGGGGTTTGCTAGGACATGCATCACTATTACTGTTAGTCATACTTAGGTTAGCGATCAAAAATCCTCTACGTATTAAACTAGAGCGTATAAGAACCTAAAACAAGGTTGATGAGAGTATGCCATTACTTTTATAAGCAATCAGACATACATCATCCCATATTATTCAATTTGAGAATGTATTTGAATTAACTTATAAAAGTAAAAAATTTAACACAGATGACTTTTAATTTGGGGGCACTTAATTTCCAGTGATTATCGTCAATTTGATTGCACAGATACTATTTAAACTGAACTGAGCTGGACAATGATGTCTGTGAATTCAAAAGTGAAATCAGTTTAACTAAAAATCGAGTGTTTGATCTTGTCACTATTACTGACACTCTATTTGACTTTTCACTACTTCCAGTTTGATGCTGTTTAGTGCTTTGACAAAATCTGTATTGTTAAAAAGCTATATTAATAAAGGTAAAAAATACAAATAAAAATTACATGGTGCCTCACAATAAAATAAAATAAATGTTAACACTCATTAACATACACATTTTAGGGTATCTTAATTAGTTAATTATTAGCATGCATATTACTAGAATATTAGACATTTATTAGTAGTACTTAAGAACATATTAATTCCATCTACATTACTAATCCTACCCAATACCTAAACTTAATGACTACCTTACTAACTTATTAACTATTAATTAACTATTAAGATATTTATTGATGAAAAAGTCATAGTTAATACTGAATAAGTGCTCCCTATTCTAAAGTGTTGCAATAAAAAAAAAATAGAATAAAATAAAATATTTGCAACATATGCAACTATGTAGCCACACAAAATTATATGGAGGAGACTATGTTCTGACTAATTTCTAAGCAATCAGACCTATTAGCATTATCAGACAAAATTATTTTCTTTTTAAACTGGCAAGGTATTTAAATACACAGTTTAAATTAAAATATTTGACATGGATGACATGGAATGTCAAAAAAAACTAAAAGTAATAATATTAATTCAATTCAGTTAATATATATATATATATATATATATATATATATATATATATATATATATATATATATATATATATATATATCAAGACAATAGAGGAAAAATAAAACATCATATTTATTGTTTGTTTGTTTAACTGGAACAGAGCCAGCTCTTTTCATTTGAGCCACTAATAAAAAGCCATACATATGTTTTCTTGTTTTCCTTGATGTCTAAACATTGCATTGATTTGAATTCCCAAAGAAATACGATAAAAATTTACAAGTGAGAATATGTTAGGTTCAGTTTTTCTGCTGAAGTCATTCATATTCATAGATATTCAGTTGCAGACACACAGTTAACTTGCTATGGCTATGATCGTTCAAATATGGCCTTGACTTGCATAAAGCAGCGGCCCATAGAAACAGCTGCTAATCTTTATCTCACCGTAAGTGGTTCTGTTAAAGTGATAATCACCCAAAATACAAGAACTCTCATCATTTGCTCACCCTACTGTCATGACTTTAATTGTATGTTGCATTTTTCAAATATTTAATTCAGGCACTGAAGTAGGTCATGTACCGTTCCTCAGTAAAGCTAATCTCATATTTGTTTTCTTCTTCTGCATCTTTGTTTTTTTTGGTTTTGTTTTGTATTGTTTTTTTATTATTGTGGTTTTTTAGCCTTTCTCACATACAGTGAGATTTCTGAGTGCGTTCTTTTTATTACATGTTCTGTTAGTATTTTCTTTTGCGTTCCACAGAAGAATGCAGTACAAATTTGGAATGGCATGAGGGTGAGTGCATGATGACAAAATGGAATTAGTTTTTTGGTGAACTATCCCTTTAATCTTCTTTAATCACCTATGAGATTTCAAATTCGTATCATTGCTGTTGTCTCAGAGGAAGCATTCGTCAACGCAGCGCATCATAATATCTGCTGGGAAAGACTCAGACTGAGAGCCCCCCTCTATCATCCAATCACCTTCAAGTCTGGATTAGGGGGAGCCAATGGTTGCACACTAAATCCAATGGAATCCACATGAGTCACTGATGTGTGAGAAGTGACGTATAAAACAGGGGTATACTATTGCTAACATGTGACAGAACAGAGATCTAAAGTGCATCTCAGGACAAGCGGTTTCCTGTAAGTTTTCCACACTGATTATCAACAGGCAACACAGAGAAGGTGGCCAAATCCCAAGGGCCTTAATTTCAAACATATGCGCCTAGAAACATGTTGAACTCTCTTTAGCATCAAAACTAAATCTGCTTTCTAACTGACAAACAGCAACGTTTTATTGATCAGAGGCTTCTCCGTCTCGACTCATGAGATTGATGGAGTTTTTAGTTATGTTTGAGTGAAGTATCAACATTGTTGTAAAAACTAGAAGAAATAAAAAGCCACAAGTGAGTCAACAGTTGACATACAGAGCTAATTGGATAGCAGTCTGGACCATTTATAGATTTTATAGATGACAGGCTTTCTTGGCATGCAATGAATCAGGCTCTTTGCAGCATTTTAAACACACAAACTGTTTATTCTCTGACTGTAAGATGTAGTATTTCCTAGAACATTTGCTTTTCTAGGGGTAGTTTAGTTCTGTCGAGCTCAGTGATTCAGGTAAACAGCTTAATTTGGAAGCTGAAAAATTGGTTTAATCACAAAACGCATGCAAAAATAGCAGATACGCATGAAGCTGATGTGAGTTAGATCCACGCTGAACCTTAAATGACCTTATTGCGATTTCTTGTTAACCCTTTCTCTTCAGGACTACATATTTGAAGGATTACATTTCCTGTCTCTTACAAACATAACTCGTTTTCCTCTTCGCTGGGTATGTGTGTCTTTCATATTTATGTGTGTGCGTTTGAAGTCTGACTCCTGTCTCCTTGAGGTTGCTCGGAGCAGTAGGCGTGGCTTTGGCAGAGGTGTGATTAACTCTGACTGACTCAGGTACAGGTGTTTTGAAAGTAGAGGGACGCACCTGTAACATCCTCCTGCTTATTTTAGTTTCAGACTGACAGTCGGCTCACTCCTTCACACGCAAACCTCTGCTATGACCTAAACACACACAGAGGAACAAATGGGAGCTATTACCAAGTAGTAATTTTATATGACTTCAACAATCAATATTGTAAAATATTATTTGACAGAAAATATAACTGAAAATTAATAATAAATAATGTTAATATTTATGTCTGCTTTGCTAAAAAAAAATTACAAGGTTAAATTAGGCAACACGTGAGTGCTCCAAAATTAATATATAAACATATATTGTTTTGACAATAGTTACAATAATTACATTTCTGAGTCAAAATTATTGACTTTTCTTTTATGTACTGCTAACACCTTTAACAGTGATTTTCTCAATATTTAAATTTTTTTTGCACCCACAGATTCCAGATTTTCAAGTATTTCTATCTCGGTCAAATATTTTGTTATACTCTAAATATTGTCCTAACTAATCAAACATCAATGCTTATTTGTTCAGATTTCAGATTATGTATTAATCTTGATTTGAAAAAAAAAATGACTCTTATGACTGGTTTATGAAATGTATTTTTTTCAAATTTTGCACAGTATATACTACACAGCTCAAATACACATCTGCTCTGGTACTGTTCATCAACACAAGCTGGTATATCTTAGCTTACTGACAATTTGTATCATTTTGGCACCATCAATCTGTGAAGTGACATTGAGTGCTATTGTGATCAGCACTCAAGCCATGTGGATTTTCCTGTAAGATGGCCCATTGTGACGCAAACCGCCTTGAGAGTCAAAAGAGCCGATTGAGTCATCAGGCACTACAAAGTGAAGGGAGGCATACTGGAGGAGATGGTCTATTGTTTGAGAAGTGTGCCCAGCTAGCTTGTTTGAAATGTTTGATGATATCACTGAAATTGACCCGTTCATAATTTTACGTACAGTATATAGTACATACAGAAAAAAGACCAGTAGTGATTAAAAATCTTGCATCGTAACTGCAGGCAAATCAGATGCTTATCACCTCCTCCACCTCTTCAAATGACAGTATTGAATGTTACATTACAGAAAGAAGCATCAATACTATTTAAGCTCTATTTGGAAGTGTTTTCATGTCATTATCAGCTACCTGCATGCTTCTGTCACTTTCTGTCCTTTCGCTGATTGCTCTCGGTTGCACTTGGCACCACATTGCTAAAAATAATTAAAAACAAGGGAAGACGTCTCTGCTGCTGCCGTTCTGCTCTTAATTATAGAGTACAGAGTGAAATAAAGTGTGTCCTTTGTCTGACTACAGTCAAATGGGGATCTTTTAATAGCAGTCTCGTGGAAAATGTTCTGTTGCTCAGTTCTTTAATGACTTAATGGAGTCTTCAGTCATATTTCTTCTAAAATACCTTATGATGAATAAAACAATTGGGATGATTACTGATGCACAATTTGTGCAAATGTCCTTTGAAAGATTGTTCACTAAGAAATTGCTAGTAAATTTCACAAATAATTACAAAGAAATTGCAAGGAACAATGAACATGACATTTTGAAGTAGAATGACTATGCAGAACATCTGATTATCCTTGTTTTATAAAATGTTCCATTTAATTTAATAGGGCTAGCATAAACTGATTTATTTAGAAAAAATGTGATGATAAATTTTCAGTTCTCACTAAAATCTTGATAAATCTGGTAAGAGTTTGTGAGGGCCTCGTCTGAAACTTAGTCTTTTTTCATAATAAAGAACATCTAGGAAACGATTTCGCTGAGTTTAATCCAACAGATGACCTGTATTTAAAGAGATAGTCCACCCTAAAAAAATAGAGTCATTTAGTAGTCTTTAAGAAATTCCAAGCCCTATACACTTTTTCTTTCACAGACTACAAAAAATATTTTTAAAGCACCACTGCATTTCTCACAATCTTCTTTTAAGTTCCACAAAAGAAAGTAATACAATTTTGGCATGACATGTTGGCATGTAATGACAAATAAATTTTCTAATCCTTTAAGTGTACAAACTATACATTGTTTTTGTAGCATTATTCCTTCATTATAATTTCAACCCCAGGCTATCTTTGCACTGAAATTAGCCCTGTAATAAAATTTCATATTTAATGAATGTTCTGTTTCTAATAGCGTGATCTCAATGACGAGATTCATAGTCTCCTAAAGTCAGACGGTAGCACAAAATCACACCCACTCTTATCCTACAATTATTTTTCCTTTAAAATTAGAATATTATTCTCCCTTTTGTCATACAGGATGCGCCTACACATCTGACAGATGACTAACTGTTCACCTGGACTATAATTAAAATCTCTCCATTCTATTGAAGGCTTCTGAGAACAGATGAGGCAGAGAGGGTCTTGTGACTCACGATCAGTCAGGTAATATCAGCCTGTCTTGAATGAACAGGAGAGTGGTGAAATCAAATCCAGACCTGCGCCACAAATCTTAAAAAGCCTGCAGCGGAAAAGCAACTTAAAAAAGCTCCAAAACCCCAACCCACCTTTTTCAGACTGCAGGTGAGAATCTGGAAAAAGTGGATACATGAGTCACAAGGGGTGAGAATGAGTCCCAACAGGTGGGATTATTCAATCATCTCATTTATTAAGAAAGAGGGGATAAAATGAGAGATGAAAAGAGGAAGGGAAAATATAAACACGGGAAGTAACTACAAGTAGCGGCACAGTTAAAAATCGCTTTTTCCAACTAATATGCAATGCATTTCCAACTTTAAACTCAGTGACTTTGTTGTTTTTAATGTCACATTACACAAGTGTGAGTATCTCCTAGACTGGAAACATCCCCCGCACTCTCTAATTGAATGCTTTGCATTAATGTCCCGCATGGACCACTGATCTAGAAAAGGACAGAGAAAGGCGTGCATGCCTGACCGCTCCTGGGCTACTTATGCTCTTATATAAGCTTGATTATTGCACTTACACATGCACACACACGCTCCCTTTGGCTTCAGCCTGTGGCTACAACACAGGGGTTCGTACAGTTGTCAATTAACTTAGAATGTTTTCACCCCTGTTTACCCATAGGCTGCTCTAGTTTACCTTAGCTTTAAATGACAGGGGTGTTTAGTGCCACAAATTTCCAAGAATAACTACCTGTGGAGGTCTAATCAATTATGTTGAACACTAGCCTGCAGAGGTCATTTGTGCTTCTTGTTTTAACCATTAATATGTCTCTCAAGGCTTTACTAAGTTTTGAGAAATGACTTGAATGACTGTAAACCAATGGTGAGAAATATTTCTTCAGATTCTGGGCTTTTTGTAGCTCAAACAGTAAAGCATGGTGCCAGCCTGAGTGTTGAGAACAGGATCGTTTGACACAAAAATACAGTCTTTCTAACTAATAATATTTCAAATATTAAAATAAATAATAACTCAAATATTTCTGCATGTGGCAGACACTTTTATCCAAAGAGACTATATTGCAGTCAAGATATACATTTTATATAACAAAACAGACAAAACAATTACAGATTCCTAAACTCAATATTCATAAATATTAATAAACATTCAATATGTTACTAACAGGTAGAAGAATCAACTAGTTAACGTGCCCCTTTCATGTTTTGCCCTCTTTTCATATTTTTGTTTTGGGAGTGCATGCAAGGTCAAAAAACACTATTGTCTTACAAATCATTTTCTAAACAACTTCTTCGTTTTGATGATCAGAGTCGACTCTTTCTTTTGAGAGACAATAACTTTCAGTTTTCATTCACTTGGAGTTGTGTTACACACTGCATGAAAGGTCATTTTCAAAAATACATAATAAGGGCACTTTAATAAAGAAAAAAGTGTTGTCACAGTTTTTCTGCATTCCCTAAGGCTCGAACCTATGACTTTGTTTTCGCTATAGTGCAATGCTCAACTGTTATAGCTATAGAAAAGTTATCCCTTCACAAAAAAACAAAAAGCTGACCTTAAACTTTTGCTACATAAACATAAATGCCATTCTTTCATAATAAATCACAAAATCTACATTTCAAGAATTGCAGCAATCACAATTCCGGAACAATAGTTGTAAAGGATTCACAGACTATAATCTGTAACTATAATGGAGGTTGCTGGAGGTCCCTAATGGTGGTGGAGGAGCCTAATGATTTACTATTTTACATTAAGGAGAGGCTGAATTACATTACGACAGCTCATAATTTATGCTTCATTACATCTGAAAACTAAATTAAATGAGCAGTGCTGAACTCATTCAAGTGTGCCTGCCAAACGGGAAGCTCAGAGAGGATTATACATATATGTGCGTGTTTGAGCGTGTGTTGGTAAGCAGCACCTATTCTTGTTGCAGGGTTAGAATGCACATCGCCGTTTCTATATTTGTAGGTGACAATTGGGTGTTCAATTCTGAGCTCTTCTAGAACCGATGAAATGCCGTATAATTATAACACAGAGTGGGAACCCTCTTCAGTTCTCACTCTTGCTTATCTCTCTCTCTTCAAAAAAAACTTTAGATATTTTGAAGAGATTAAAGTTGCAGGCAAATTTGTGCCAACCTGGAACATTTTAATTTTTTTAACCCTGCACTTAGATTTTATGATTTTGGTTTTGTTTTCTTTTACCTCCTTATTCTAGTAAGCTTTAGTTAGTTAGATGTTAATTAAGGAGTATATATCAGCTTGGCGATCATGTGATTGAGGAAAATAATCATCTGGTACATTTCCTACAACATAAGCAGTGTTTATTTATGTTTGTGCCCATGACTATGCATGTGTGCGTGTTTCACACACATACATAGATAGACATTCGCAAAGTGCATACAGTTACACGCAGCCCATGGGAACCAGAAGAACAGGTTGGACAAGTGTAGATAAAGGGGGACAACAGGAAACAAGGATGAGTCGTATGTGTTTAACTGCTGGTGGCAGGCTTAACCAACACTCAAAACCATCATTAACACAATCATAACACAAAACAAACACTATTTTGTTTATTATTACAGGTTAGGATATCAGATACCTAAATGCATACGGCCAGTAAAATAAATGACTTCAGATCAAATCACTGACATCAAACAGATATAAAACTGTAACATTTGGACCTGTCAAAACAAAACATACCACTTTTGGTAAACATTTTGCTCGTCCTAGAATCATAATAACTCTGCATACTTATTTGCATTTTGCTATCTTATCTCAATCCCTGCAGGTGATGCAATTGCTGTGGTTGCAATCATACTGGTACTTTTACTTAAAGGTGCTGTGCACAATTTCACTCAGTATAATTTTTTTTTTCTATTCCAGTTTATTGTGCAGTGAATTGTAAAGTATAGAAACTAAAATAGTACACCAAGCAATATATTAGGTATCAAACAATATACAATAGAGCATTTGTTAAATATGGTAATCAATTTATTAGGTAACACTTTATTTTGATAGGCAACTTTAGACATTCTATTAACAGTTAGCAGCTTTGCAACTACATGTCATCTAGCAGTCATTAGAGCATTAGTAGACTGTCTGCTTAATATTATCTAACACTTTATTTTGATGGGTTTAAAGTGGACAATCAAAATAAAATGTAACCATTTATTAATGGTAATTTCTACATATTATTAGCAATGATGTAGAAATGTTTATGTACCTGCAAACATATAGAAAAACATTGTTTTTTGTCTTATTTTTAGACGTATATGAAGACAAAGAAGCAAGTTTATTCAGCAGGATTTTCAGAGAAAGTAGGAAAAAGAGCAAAGCGAGGATCAAGCGAGGCAGAGAACGAGAGTCTAGTTAATAATTTGTCAGCGACTGTGGTGGATCCAGCCAGTGTGTTGACAACGGGCCCAGTGTTCTCTGGGTCCGCTGATGGAGATTAGAGCTGGACTTATCCAACCATTCAAGGCGTGGGTAAAGAGAGGAACATGAGGGGTCTGGTGGGAGTGGGGGGGGATTGGATGCAATACAAATGGAAGTCCAACAGAACAAAGCAGTGAGTCCCCAGGGAATCAGGCTAGAACAGCATTCTGGGAGATCACAGCACTAGCTTTCAACGCTCCCTAAAACACTTATGCTTTCTATACTGCGAATGTGCGCCTTTTCTGACATTTGCAAACAGATGCTTTCTGGATAAAGTTTCATCACGCATCCGTTCTTCACTGAAAATACAATCCTACGCAAAACAACAAGACCTGAGCAATACTGGCAGCGGAACATTCTTACGCAAGCTGTAAAATCTCAGGCGTAAACTAAACGAACAAACCAAACACACATGATGTTGACAGAGTAATTATCTGCTGATAGGACGAGCAGACTAATAACCGGTCACATCTCGGTTCCCTGAAAGCAGGTACATTCAGCGTATGATATCAGCTGTCCAAACATGCTCTGGCTACACAGTGTACCCTTGTACGGCCCTTAGGCCATCGGCTTCCACCCACGCATGTTTCTTCTGACCTCTTTGTGCATATCACTAAATCAATGTGCTCTATCGCTGCTTTCCTAATTAGATTAGGTTCATATATTCAAAAAAAAAAAACTTGCAATAACCTTTATTTGTGCATTTAGGTTTCTTTATCGAAACAAACAGAAACAGCATGCTGCTACAGTCATTAACCACTTCGTTAATGATACTCTGGAATATTGTGCAAACAGGGCACATCAGGACGCATGCTAAATTGCATCCTCAACCTATGCTGTTTGGCAGTACACGGTCCTGCCACCTAGTGGTTCCCTGTGGAGAAACAAGTGTACAGGGACAGGGTGGTACGTGAAAGGTCAGCGCTTGTGAGTGGGGTAAAACCTCATTTTGATTTGTGTACATAACACAGCAAATGCATAATTTCGCAACTTTTTGAAGGTCAATGATAAAGTCCAGGAAAGATCCAGCGTTAGGAAACATGTTGCATGCGTAGCTTTGTTATTATTAAAGACTTTGGCTGAAAACTGCAAGATTTTGCATGCATACCTTGCAAAGGGTTACTATTTATCACCATTGTTTTGATGAAAAAAGCACTTAAAAGCATGACAAGCATTTAAATATATTAAAATAAACTAAATGCACTTAAAATAGTAATAATATGCACATTTTAGTGGTATTTAAGGTACAAATACCTTTCAGATTATTGCCACAATAACAAGTCTTTTACTAGGAATTACTAGGAGTCATACTTATTACTAGGATTCATTTCTGACAAACATTTTGACCTTCCTGTGTTACTATTTTTTACAGAGTTTTAAACTAAATACATGTTTATCTACCCATAATGATGCAGATTAGTACTAATATGCACCTAATAAGTGCATAATAAGAACATTTTAGTAGTTTATGATGTACAAAAACATATTATTGCCATTTTTTTGCAAACTAAACTAGTTTTGGCAAACTAAATTTACGTTTAGTGTACATTTCAGAATACTGCCACACACAAAAAACATGCAGGTTTACATGCTTCTACACCTTCTGGCAATATATCAAGTGTACCATTTAGATTACTGCAATAGCAAGCTGTTTGGTATCTTTTTTGCTAACATTATAAGTGAAATTTTAAGTGTGCTGTAAATCGCTCAACAATTTCCACAGTTCAAGATGGTGAAGCGACTGTAAATGCTAATATATTATCCTGCTTGTTTTTAATGAGTATATAGCTTCAGTGGCAGATTTAATGAATCAACTCTAAACCTGTATATTTAATACAGCCTCAGAGCATAAAACAAAGTCCAAATGTGCAGCTTCGTCATAACTCACTCAAACCCACACCCACGCACACACCTGCTCATCCACACCTACACATACAGGAAGAGGGAAGGTGGAAGATCCACCTACGCACACACAAAAACACACAAGGCCTGCGCTCGAGGAAGGCCGTCTGAACACGCAGCTTCTTCTGCAGCTGGATAACATACAAATGCCTCTATGCTGACATCCACATCTGAACATCAAAGCCAAAATCTGCAAGGGAAAACCTGTTTTATATCATGTGCTCTAGTCAAAAAGGAAAAAAGAAAGTAATACGTGCAAACTAAAAGAAGAGAGAGAAAGCAAAAGTAAAAGATCTAAAATTGAATTAAGCTTTGAGGCAGATTAAAAATGGGATAGATAATTGTGTCTTTACCAGTTGACGTCAAGATCTCCAGGAAGATACTAGGAAGAATTATTTTCTCTTTTACAAATGGAAGACCTAGTTACTAATTAAAACATCGTTTTGCCCTCTGCTGGTTACTGACATAAGAGTTACGATTAAGGTTGCCAGAATAAATCAGCATAATAATGCACCCAAAAGGTTTTAAAACGTCATATCAAGCTGCAGTTAAAACCTATTATTTTTGTTCTTTATAATGTACTGATCATGTATTTAAATGGTGCATAAAATAATCAGTCTGTTCATTGTCTGAATTTAATAATAATCTGAGTTAGATTAACAAAAAACACATAAACAAAAATTATGACCAATGAAAATGTAAGAGGGAAAGGCTACAAGTCTTACTCCAAATGTATGCAAAGCGCTTGTAAACATGTGGCTGTGGCTGGAATTTATTTTAACAGCAGTCAAAATTTCATGCAAATTTTTGACCAACAGTTTTGACATTATACATCTGATGTTACATTCATGCAAATCCATTAGGCACATATATACAGTATTAAGCAGAGTATGTATGTGACTTACGTAACTTGCAAATGGAATCGGAAGAACATCCTAATAGGTCTTAGGTTACAAAATCAATTCTGCATCTCTGAGAGTTGTTTAGAAATAAGTTGTATAATAAATACATAAGTCATTATTACAATAAATCATTTGAAAACTTACATAAATACTTATTTTGCTCTTGTTGTGCATATTTGTGCCAAAGGTCCATGATGACGTCTTGTAATGTTTAATTTATCGTTCATGGGCCAGCATCCATCGTGAAGCTTTCTGAATCAAAGCCACAAACAAAAACTATGGAAATTCCCACAACTTCTGTACGCATGCATTGTGCAAGCTGCCTTATTTCCGTTGTTTGTTCGACACTCCAGACAAATATTTTGAAGCAGACCTATTTTCTGTGCTTGTGTTCTGTCGCAGTTTGACACAAAATAATGTGACTAAGAAATCACACCTGTTTAAGAACATTACAAAATACTTTGACTCTTCTGTGTGTTATGTACCAAAGAATAACTTTATACCCAGTGCTTTAATAGTTATATAGAACAACAACTAACAAAACAGCAATAGCAGACTGAAGGAGAGCTTTTACTCAGTGTGCTTGAATGTAGAGGATTGACCAGAACATTTCCATGTGAAGCCTGAATGAAACTTGATGTAGACCCTTTTTTTTTACATGCAAAGCGCATGAAAGTTGATCACAAAAGCATGAGGTAGGGCGTTTCTCTCATTTACGTGTTGTTGGTTGACCGACAAACCATCATAATCACTCTCCACTCAGGCAATCACAGCACATCAAAACAAGAAGAGAATAAGCAATACTTCGACTGAGGTCAGTCCAGCTATTTCACTTTCATTTATTAATTTCTATGATATAGTGATGTGCTTCTTTACGCTTCCTGGAATGTTCGCCCTTCAGGATGGATAAGGAGTGGACACTTCTGGTGCTCTGTGGCATTCTTGGGTCTGGATTGAGCACGAATCCATCATGGTTCAAAAATATCTCAACTGATCTCTTTAAATCGCCTGGAGATGTTATGATAGGAGGACTTTTCCCCATTAACGACCTGACCAGTGATCTGAGCAAGCGGGTGAAGCCTGACGATCTTGAGTGCAACAGGTAAAATCTTGAAAAGAAGTCTTCAAAATCTGAAAATGCTTTGTTGCTAAAATCATTTTTATTCTTCTGTTGTGGCAGCATTAGCACATATGGTTTGTCCCTCGCATTGGCAATGAAGTTCTCTTTGGATGAGATCAACTCGAAAGAGAATCTTCTCCCTGGAATCACGCTTGGATTTGAGAGTTATGACACCTGCATGCAACCAGCAGTTGTCATGAGGCCCGTCCTCCAGCTTCTCACAAAGGAATCAACAGAAGAACTGGATGTCACCTGTAACTACACTGACTACAAGACTCGTGTTATAGCTATCATAGGACCAAACAACTCAGAGCTGGTCCCAGTTGTTGGCAAGCTGATCGGGTTTTTCTTGATGCCACTGGTGAGTTAACATTTAAAAGTGTTAGATCTGAAGGATGCTACATTTTCCCTGATAAATTTTTGGGTCTCACTTTATATTACATGGCCTTAACTACTGTGTACCTGCATTAAAACGAATCATGTGGTATTTGTATTTATATACATTTATAATTACACTGTTGACCTATCTCTTACACCTTAACCCACCCTTAAACTTAGTCCATACCACCAAACCCCAAAAGTGTTTTGCAATGCAATATGATAACTATAAGTACTTTACTTACTTTTTGATGCAGGTACATATATTTAAGGCCACCTAAAATAAATTGTGGCCTAGTTTTGAAATCGTAAGGAAAACACCTTTTAAAAATTAAGGTTTGTTTTTATATTTTACTGAAATATTTTTTGCAAATATATGCAATAATATAAATGATTGGTCTGATATATCTGAGTTGGAAATTCTCATGCAAAATCTTCACACGTTAAGAAATAAATACGACCTCACATTGTGTCAATCATGTTTACACCCTGCCTCCAAAAATCTAGTTTATTTTTTGCATTTAAGCATTCATATCAAGCATATCAATTAATAGGAAAGGTTGACAAATACAAAAAAATGTATTAGAACATTTCGAACTCAGTGTGCAAGGACTATTAAGGCTGGAATAAGACTACATGACTATTTAATAACTGAACAGTTCTTTAAGCACTGTACAACATGCACCAAATGAAAAAAAGTATTCTAAAATCAGCACAAAAATTTTTTTGGCAAAAAAATCTGAATCTGTGACCATCGTACATTAAACAATTTTCGATGAAATCTGTCTGTCGGCTATGACTTTTGGCAACATGCATTACCTTCTCCAGTAAATTGGTGGAAAATCAGGGCAAAAATCATGTAGTATATTCCAGCTTTTAATCTGCGATGTTCCTCCTGTTTTTAAATTTATGTCTAATTGTGCATTTTTAGATTAGCTATGGTGCCACCAGTGACATGTTCAGCGATAAAGAGACCTTCCCGTCCTTTATGCGCACAGTCCCTAGTGATCGCTGGCAGGTAGCAGCCATGGTGCAGCTTCTGAAAGAGTTTGGCTGGAACTGGGTGTCAGTAGTAGGCAGTGATGATGAATACGGACAGAAGGGTCAACAGCAGTTCTCCAGTATGGCCAATGATGAGTCCATCTGCGTGGCATATCAGGGTTTGATTCCTGTATACAGTGATCCTGAGCAAGCAGTGAAAGAGATTATCAATCGTATTGTGGATGCCAAAGTGGGAGTGGTGGTGGTCTTCTCTCTCCCCAAGCCAGCCAGAGACTTCTTCACAGAGGTGAACAGTTTGCGTCTTTATGGGTCATACTATGATGCAATTATTTTATCCTTTGAAGTAATAGTCTGCAATACTATAAAATTATGCTATAGACTTAAAACTGAAACTGAACTTTTGATCAAGGTGCTCTGGGTGTGTGTTCACTGCTGTGTGTGTGCCCTTTGGATGGGTTAAATGAAGTATGGGTCACTACATTTCATTTCAAAATAAAAAAAATGGTTTAATTAGATGTTGCAAAATGTGCCAAATATATGATGCCCAATAACAACTTCTGCTAACAATTTATTTTCCTCTTTGTTGGACCAATTTGAGACCATAACAACTTTTAAGAAAAACTAAAGACTCATTGCTTATCTACACTGTAAAAAAAAAAAAAAAAAATACAGCAACAGCATTTTAGGTTTAACAGTTTTAAGATAAATTTACAGTTAAATACTGTTATTTCATTAACTGATATAATGTTAATATACCAACCTATTAAAGTACTGAAATTTGTTTTGTACTTTGAAATACACTGATAACCACCAAAAGCAGGTGATGAGAAAATCATGATCAACCAAAGCTCATCACAAGCTGCTTTTAAATATGAACATATATAGAAGTGCTCAGTGTCATTCACACAAGCACTAAACACCACCATGGTGAGATTTAAAATGAAATATGCAAAAAACATTAATTTAACAACATTACATGTAACATACTACCCTAATTAACATAACTGGTAAGAAAAAACTAAGAAGAAACATTCAAATTCAGACAAACAAATAATCCATGTGACATAATTGGATCAACCATAATTTTACAATTCGTGTCCTGCTAGTAAGCCTTTTCATTTAGTAATTTGTGTCCTGCTTTATTTAGTAATTCAGGAATAAGCTTGTACCATTAAAATATCAATAATTTTCTTTTAGAACAGAGTAATTCAGAAATAAATATTAAATAGTCTATATTAAAATTAAGTTTACATAAAAGCTTTTCCTGCTTACAGAAGCAGATGTGAGTAAATATAAAACACGTCAAAGCTTTTTTTAAAGATCACATTGCATATAGAGAAAATAAATTACAATCAATCACATTAATAATAATACACAAATGCACAGATGCAGAAAAAAAATCGCAAATAAATCTTACTGTAAGTAGTACATTAACGTTATTAGTCTTAACTAATGGCTAAAAAGAAAATACTGTATTTAAAACTTTTCCCAAATTTTCCCGAGAGGCCTCTGGAATAAGAGAAGTGCAAATACTCTTCTTTGCGGGAAAGTGGAAGTTAGCTGATGTCACTGTGAAAAGGGATTATTCTGAGTGCTGGTCCCTATGCAATTTATACTAAACTACTGTCTGAGTTCGAGGGGAGGGGCTTACCAATTGGTAAATTGAAAAGCACCAAAGTGGAAGCAGATTTAAAGATCAAAAACCTTAACTGATAACATAAGTGGGAAAATATTAATAGATAATTAATGTACCATTGTTTTTCATTGCCTGCTTTTTTATTCATGATAAATGATGCAGGTTTTGGTGATTCTAAATTCTTTTTTGATCACTTCCTGATCAGGTAATCAAACGAAACATGACAGGCGTTTGGGTGGCAAGCACAGCATGGGCTCTGAACGATGTTGTATCCACCCTGCCTGGGATCAATTCGATAGGAACAGTGCTGGCGTTCGCGGACATCACCAGACCTCTTGAACTTTTTACTCCTTACATCCGTGAGCTCTTCACCAAAATGGAAGACATGCAAGTCCCCCAGCAGCCTGATACAGGAATCTCTCCTCTGGACAACCCTTGCACAAGATGCAGCTATTTAAGCCAAGCCAACGTGAGCATGGTAGAGATAAAACTCGTGCAGCGGTCAGCTTTCAGCGTGTATACTGCAGTCTACTGTGTGGCACATGCCCTGCATGACTTGCTCGGATGCAATGACACTCGCTGTGCTCTGAATCCCAAGATTGACAATGTTTATCCATGGCAGGTAACCACACGCAAGCAATTATTTCTGTAAATGTGCTTGTTTCATCCTACAGGGTTAATAGTGTGCTAATATAACAATATATGATCCTTTTTTACAGCTGCTAAAGAGTCTCCAGAAAGTTTCTGTAGATCTTGAAGGGGTGAATATTAAGTTTGATAAAGAGGGTAATCCGAGTTTTGGCTACGATATTATGCAATGGAACTTTAATGACACCACCGTGCGCTTCGACGTAATTGGATACTTTTATGATAACCTCACAATTAATAAAAACAACATAACATGGCACACAAAAAACAGAAAGGTATGGAGTATTAACATTATTTGCATTCGAAATGTTTGTATTTTCATTTGAATCCCTTGTTTTACTACCAGCCATAAGTTTTGACACAGTTTTTTAATAAGCCTTAAAAAGAAGGGATAGCTCTCCCAAAGAATTTCATTCTGACATCATTTACATCATTTACCCTCAAGCCATTTTAAACCTGTATGAAATCCTCCTGGTGAACACAAATGAGATTTTAACAAAGTAGTTGATGGCCGCTACTTTGATAGTATTTTTTTTTTCTATGGAAGTCAAGGGTTTGGTTAACCACATTCTTCAAAACATCATGAATTAAAATGGTTTAAAATCAGTTAAAATATATGAAATACTAATAATAAATAGCTGTGTCCAAACTTGACTGGCGCATCCAAGTGCAAGCACCTCTTGACAAATGGTCTTTGTAACAGGTGCCAATGTCCACTTGCTCCTCAGACTGTGGGATAGGACAAGTGCGCAGAGTTAAAGGTTTCCACTCTTGCTGTTTCGACTGCATCGACTGCAAGGAGGGAACGTTCCTGAATAGCTCAGGTGTGCGATTACACCAGCCAAGTCATTCTAAACAATCCTAAATATTGACTCTGACCATAATGGCTTCATGCAACATCATTCATCAGATATGAACCCCATAGCAAATTTATGGGGTATTGTCCAGAGGAAACAAGAATGCAGATGAGCTGAAGGCCACTGTCAAAGAAACCTGGGCTTCCATACCAAACGGTTCACCTCCATGCCACACCAAATTTAGGCAATAATTAAAGCAAAAGGAGCCCCTATTAAGTATTGAGTAAATGGACAGTAAATTAAAAACAGTACATTTTACAGTAAATTACAGTAAATGAACATTCTTTCCAGAAGGTCAACAATTCACTAAAAATGTTTTTTTGATTGGTCTTATGCAGTATTCTAATTCGATGAGATCGTGAATTGGTGAGCTTTGGTAAAATTGTGAGCCAAAATCATCACAATTAAAAGAACCAAAACCGTAAACTACTTCAGTCTTTGAATTTATTTAATAGAATAATTTGAGCTGAATTACTGAAATAAATG